>NC_057833.1:33075000-33380000 GCF_910594005.1 Cervus elaphus | reverse complement strand
CTCTAGCTTAAGTTCTCTCCTCACCCTTTGTATCAGGTGGCATGCATTACAAGTGACACAAAATCCAACTTAAATTAGCTTTCAAAACAGATTTTACTGACTGTTTATTGACTCAAAGTCTGATGGTAGGTCAGGATTCTCAGTTACCTAATTCAGTGACTAAAAGATGTCCTCACTCTTTTTTCCCCAGCTTTATTGAGGTATAATTGATAAATTATATATACATAAGGTGTACAACGTGATGGTTTGATATACATATTCATTGTGAAATGACTACCACAGTCAAGTTAATTCACATGTCTATTACCTCACATAGTTACTTTTTGGATTTGATATTGTTTTTTGGTGTGGTGAGAACACTTAGGAACTCTTCTCTTTCTTTGTTTTCTCTTGCACAATATCAGTTTTATGCTAAGGCCAACTTCACTCATAATAGCTGTGTGGCAGCAGCACTTCTAGGCTTCTCATCTAAACAAAACGGGTTGGAAAATGAGAAAGCTAAATAGAGATTCTTTCTTAGATGTTGCCAGAAAATATCTTTTTCAGTATCTTTGGTCCAAATCAGTCCATATTTTATCTCTGAACCAAAGTCTTGACCAGGTGGTAGGATTATGCGGCCACATATACAATCCCCTGCCTAGAGACAAGTGTGAAGCCAAGTTTTCAAAAACACAAGGGCTGAGTCAAAGGAGTAGATACTCAGATGAGAATCAGGTAACCAAGAGAAGGGGGAATGGATGTTAGGGAAGCAGGCTCAATATCTCCAGCACTCCCTGAACTTTGCTTTTCAGAGCTCCCTTGGTTCCATGTTCGGAAACTCATTGGCCATATTCAAGACTCTCCTCTATAACTTCAGAGTCTGACCCCAGACAAGAAGTAGGTTTTAGAATAAATAATATCTTGGAAATAAATTTATTTCATGACCTATTTCTCTACAGGGAGCTACATATATCTGTAAGGTACTGTGTATCATCACTGAGCTGAAAACTTTCAAATACTTACATGAGTACTTAGTTAATTTATCCTCTCTGTGTCTCACTTTCTTTACTTGCAAAACAAGAGTAATAATTGTACATATTTATGGAATTTCAGAATAAAATAAGCTTAAATGTATTAGTACACATAAAACATTAAAACATGCTTAAATGTAGGAAACATTTGATAAATGTTCATTACTTATTTGTTATTTTAATTATTTTTTCATAGCAGTTATACTATTAGTATGAATAATTGAATATGTGACAATATAAAGGTCCATTCATGATGTGACTCAATTACAATTACTCTTCCTATATTTACCCCTTAGACATATCATCCCTTTATCATTTCAAAGCATATACATAATACTATTCCCAAAGAATATATACCCATGCCAACTTTGTTTCCTAGAAATTTATAAACTAAAATAAATTATGTTGAGACAGGAGGTATATAAAAGGGCCTTTTTGGTTAGACAAAATTGTGAAAACATCTAACAATGTCTTAATCATACAAATGGCCTATAATAGTTACTTAAAATTAATTTTCAGCCAGGCACTCAGTCATGTTGACTCTATGACCCCACAGATTGCAGCATCCCAGGCTTCCCTCACCAACTCTCAGAGCTTGCTCAAACTCATGTCCATCGAGTTGGTGATGCCATCCAACCACCTCATCCTCTGTCGTCCCCTTCTCCTGCCTTCCATCTTTCCCAGCATCAGGGTCTTTCCAAATGAGTCAGTTCTTTGCATCAGGTGGCCAAAGTATTGGATTAATTTTAGTGTTATATAAAATAAATAAAAAGCACATAAGTGGCACATCCCAAACAGACCATGATAATGGGAAATCCCCAACTCATTCCTAGTATTTGAGGTAAGGATTCCTGAGAAGGTGGGTTTCAAAAAACCTGAGATGTCGGTAAGAAGGCAACTCAATAAGTAGAGGAAATCAGATAAGCCAAATTTGGACAAGATGGTACGCCCAGGGAAAATTTTTTTTTTTTAATTTTTGAAAAGGAAGGGAAAAGGAGAGAAGGGAAAAGGGAAGGGAGGAATACACAGCATCCAGGGGGAAAAGATCTGGATGTGTTTCCTGAATCCGCTACCTACTAGCTATGTACTCTTGGGCAAATAACTTAACCCTTCTGATTCAATTTATGCACAATAAATAAAAATAAAATAAAATAACAAAAATAATAGTACCTACATATTGTTGTGTTTTATCAGTTCTAACGTTTTAACATCTCTGAAATGAGGAAAAGTGTGTCTTATAATCTAACGGATCTTAGACCCAATGAAATGTGGTAGTGCTATGATGAGCATTGACTAAGACACTGCCTGTAAAGAACCTAGCACAGTATCAGGGCAACCTTCTTATCTAATTTCTTTGTCTACTCCTGTAATTTTTTAAATTAGAAAATCCAAAGTTATTCCTCATAAATTAAGCAACTTGTCCAGTGTAAAAACCAAATTCTGAAGAAAGAATATCAAAAAGTCTACTAAACATTAATGAAATTAGATCAACAAGAATTAGGAAAGTAAGCTCTAAAATTGACTGCAAAGAGAATTAAGAATATAACTCCATTGGAAATAAATAATATGACCAAAAAAAAAAAAAAAAGAATGCAAGGAACTGGGACTATATGTCCTCAGTTTAAACGGGGGAAAAATGTATTTTAAAAAAATGCTAGGTAACTTTAGAATCCAAGTACCTATGCTCCCTGACCAAATCCAGATAACCACCTGCTTTTTGCATGTAAAGTTTTATGGGAACCCCTCCAAAGTTTTTGTTACATAGTGTCTATGGCAGATTTCCTGCTACAGTGGCAGAGTTGAGTAGTGGGGCAGAGACAATGGGGCCCACAATGCTTAAAATAATTATCTGGCCCTTCACAGAAAATGTTTGCTGACCTCTCCTTTAGAAAACAATTGTGATAGTGATTGTGTTAACTTTGCTTGTCAACTTGACTGACCATGACACTGTCAACTTGACAATTATTACTTATTTCTGGGTGTGTCTAGGAGAGTGTTTCTGAATGAGATTAGCATTTGAATCAATGGACTCAGTAATGCAGGTGGACATCATTCAATCCCTTGAGGGCCTTTAAAAGAACAAAAGGCAGAGGAAGGAAGTATTAGTCCCTTTTTTCTTGTTTCACTGTTTAGCTAGTACATTTCATCTCATCTTCCCTGGTCCCTGGACTGGGATTTAAACCATTAGCTCCTCTGGTTCTTGATCCCTCAGACCTAAGTGAATTACACCATTGGCTTTCCTGGGTCTCCAGTTTGCAGACAGCAATTAAGGTAGTGAAATTTCTTAACTTTTGTAACTGCACGAGCCATTTCCTCATTTTTATGTACACATATTAAATATCTCCCATTGGTTCCATTTTTCTAAAGAACCTGACTAATACAACAACATTTTGACTATACACCCTCAAGCTGAAGCTACAAAAGGAACTACAAACAAATCTTGAACTCTGTTTAGTTGATTAAATTTTTATTTATTTATTTATTTATTTATGGCCATGCTGGGAGTTTGTTGCTGTGTGCAGGCTGTCTCTAATCATGGTGAGAAGGGGACTACTCTCTAGCATGCGGGCTGCTCATCGCAGTAGCTTCTATCATTGCAGAGCACAGGTTCTAGGATGCGTGGGCTTCAGCAGTCGTGCCACATGAACTCAGTAATTGCAGCTGAAGGGCTCTAGAGCATGGGACCAGCAGTTGTGGCGCATGGGTTTAGTTGCCCTGCAGCATGTGGAATCTTCCTGGACCGGGGATTTAAGCTGTGTTCCCTGCATTAGCAGGTGGACCCTTAACCACTGGACCACCAGGGAAGTCCCTATTTAAATATTCCCCAATTAAATGAATCAAGACTCTCTGAAGAAATGGCAGATTCCACAGTAGGAGAAGAAAAATACAGTAAGATGAAACTGGAACAGCTTATAGTGCAACAAAGTTTAAATTGCTCAAAAATCTTTGAGATGTTAAAGTAACCAAGAAGCCAGGTCTAAAAGGTTCTCACTAGCCAAATCTTAGAAAAACTGAGAATTAAAAAAATAACATTTAGAGAAAGAACTGATTTGAGGGCTGGCGAAGGAAAATACATGATCAGCCTGGAGCATTTTGTGATGCTAGGAAGCAGGAAATTCTGGGCTGGCGAGGAACATATGAAAAAGACTCAGAAGCCAACCTGAGAGAACCACAAATGGCTGAGACTGGAACAATTTGAGCAAAAAATAATAATAATATAGTATTAGATTATAACCCAAAGTAGCAAATAAATATGAATGAGTCAATACCAACATAAACAAATGATTTAATAAATAAATGAACGAAAAAAAATTGAATGGGATAAATATTCCTTACAGAAGAAACAATATCTCAAATGATATATGTGAATATCCCCTCCTTCAAGAAGTGGAGCTTAATTTAAATCCACTTGAGAGTGGTCTTCTTTCCAAAGAAGAGTGTTTAGCTTCCAAAGAATAGAGAAAGGAAAGGGAAAAACAGAAATCTGACAAACACTACCCTAAGCAAATGATCAAAGTTAATGTCATCAGTGATGCTGCTGCTGCATTAAGTCGCTTCAGTCGTGTCCGACTCTGTGCGACCCCACAGACGGCAGCCCATCAGGCTCCCCCGTCCCTGGGATTCTCCAGGAAAGAACACTGGAATGGGCTGCCATTTCCTTCTCCAATGCATGAAAGTGAAAAGTGAAAGTGAAGTTGCTCAGTTGTGTCCGACTCTTAGTGACCCCATGGACCGCAGCCTACCAGGCTCCTCTGTCCATGGGATTTTCCAGGCAAGAGTACTGGAGTGGGTTGCCATTGCCTTCTCTGCATCAGTGATGAGTCAGGTTAATATCAAGTACTACCTAAATACAGTGCAATGAGAAAAGCATCTTACCTCTGTGGTATCCTTCCCCTAAACCCATAACTGCAGTCTAATAATGAGAAAATATCACACAAACCCAAAGTGAAAAACTATATACAAAACACCTGACAAGTAATTTGCAAAACTATCAGGGTGATTGAAACAAGGAAAGACAGAATCCACTACATATCAGAAGAAACAAAAGAACTATATTGTCTAAATGAACTGTGGCACCCTGGATTGGATTCCAGAAAAATTTGTGAAAGGCAAATAAAGTCTCTAATTAACAGCAATGTTTCAAAGTTAGTGCCTTATTAGTGTAAGATGCTAACATCAGGGGAAACTGAGTAAGGAGTATATAGGAACTCACTCTATACTATCTTCACAATTTTTCTATATACCTAAGTTATTCTAAAAGTAAAAGTTTATTTTAACAAAGACTGATAATAACAAAGATTTATAATCCATTTAAGAAAACAAGAATGCAAAAGTATACACTGATAGTCAACATAAATGAACACATGAGAGAATGAATAAATAAGAAAGAAGGAAAAGCTCATTCTAATTGCAGAATATCAACTAATAAATATAAAAAGAATGATAGCTAGAAAATTTCATTTTACAACCATCAGGTAAATAATTCAAGCAACAATCAGAACAAGATGTTATAACTATTGGGTAATATTTCAAGCAGCAAAGGACACTCACACAATGTCAGAAAATCTTCCCACATATTACTAATTTTCAAGGGAAAATGGTTAATATCACCAGTAATGGGACAACTGTCATCACCTAGCCTCTAATATGATGCACTGAGAAGGACATAACATCACTTATATAATTTTCCTATGAAAAATTTCTAGCCTGGACTTACTCATAAGGAAATAGGCAGACCCAACTGAGAGAGATTCTGGAAAACAACTGGCAGATATATCCAAAAGCATCTATGGCATGAAAGAAAAAGAAAGATCAAGGAACAAGTTAAAGGAGACTACAGAAGCATAACAACTAAATGGCAATGAATAATCATAAATTGAAGTTGGGTTGGAAAGGAAAAATATATTACCAATGTTAATAAACCATTCAGTCTACATCCATTTGTAACTGAATTAGTTATGCCATATATGATGTAGAAAACAGAAAATTATGCTCAAGAATTCTAGGAATTCTATCAAATTGCCCATGGTATTTTCACAGAATTAGAATGAAAAAAATCAACATTTGTATGGAGACACAAGAAACCCTGAATAGGCAAAGAAATCTTTTTGTGTGTGTGTGTGTAATAAAGTTTTATTAAAGTATAAAGGAGATAGAGAAAGCTTCTGACATAGGCATCAGAAGGGGGCAAAAGAGTACCCCCTTTGCTAGTGTTAGCAATGGAGTTACATACTCTCTAATGAATCCAAAGAATGTCTGGAGGTTGTAAAGACCTCACCAGACCTACTCTCATAATTTACATTTTAAGATAACAGAGTTGGCCAGAAGGTTTAATCCAAAGATCGTCCTCAGGCAGGATACATCCTTGTAAAGACCAGACCTACTCCCACAATTTATGTTTTAAGATAACAGAATTAGCCAGAGGGTTTAATCCAAAGACTGTCCTCAGGCAGGATACATTATTGTTATATAATCCTAAGGAATGTAGAGGAAAAAAAGTTAAAAAGTTTGTCCTTTCTTCCTCCTTGAATATCCCAGACCTCTCTCTCCTTGGGGACCCCTAGACTTCTTATCAACCTGCCTAGGAAATGACTCTCTCATTCCCCCCTTTTCTTTTAGGAGAATTATGTTGCCTAGGGAAAAGGGGCGTCGTTCTCATTCCATAACTTCTTCCGAGCTGACAAGGGGCATTGTCCCTAAATTGGTGAGGCAACATATTCTCCTAATCCTCATAGTGAGGATGTCTGATCCAGGCGCTCCAAGTAATAGTTGGAGTAGGCTGTGGCACTCATAGGAGCTCGGACAACTATTTGTAAATTAAAAGCTTTTAGATGGTTAGAAAACCCCATTATACAGTTACAGATGTAAGGCAAAATAGTCATTAAACCAAGTTAAAATCAAAATGAAAAGTCACATTATGTCCATAGTTACATCAGTCCATCTTAAGGTTGTTAGATGTCATCAGTTTAAGAAGAGGCATCACATGCTATTGTTGAAGGTATTTGCAGACTTGGAGAAAGTCCTTTCCTTGAAGTGGAGATGTCCACCATGGAACGCCTTCCACTGATGAAGAGGGGAGTGCTCCGCACACCCAGCAGTTAGACCAATTGTGGAATGCAGCATAGGAGTGAGCCCAGGACAGGAAGGCATTGTCTTGAGGATTAAATGGCAGACTCAGGATTTCTGGAGTCAGCAGAAGTAGGCTCACATAGATTATCAGGCCCATCTTGTCCTGAAGGATCCTGGATGAGCCCCCAAGATGAAAGGTTGTTGCTGAACGATAAGACACGGGATTCTTGGCCTCCAGAGGAGACGAATTCAATCCGGGGCCAGAGACGAGGCTGGATCGCTCAGAGCTTTTGTGTAATAAAGTTTTATTAAAGTATAAAGGAGATAGAGAAAGCTTCTGAAGGCATCAGAAGGGGGCAAAAGAGTACCCCCCAAAGAAATCTTGAGAAAGAAAAATAGAGCAGGAGGAATCAGACTCCCTGATTTCAGGTTATACTGCAAAGCTACAGTCATCAAAACAGTACGGTACTGGCATAAAAATAGAAATATAGACCAATGGAACAAGATAGAAAGCACAGAAATAAACCCATGCACCTCTGGGTACCTTAGTTTTGACAAAGGGGGCAAGAATACACAATGAGGCAAAGACAGCCTCTTCAATAAATGGTGCTGGGAAAACTGGACAGCTACATGTAAAAGAATGAAATTAGAATACTTCCTAACACCATAAACAAAGAAAAACTCAAAATGTGTTAAAGACTTAAATGTAAGACCAGAAACTATAAAACTCTTAGACGGAAACATAGGCAGAAAACTCAATGACACAAATCAAAGCAAGATCCTCTATGACCCATCTCCTAGAGTAACAGAAATAAAAATAAAAGTAAACAAGTGGGACCTGATTAACTTAAAATCTTTTGCCCAGCAAAGGAAATAATAAGCAAGGTGAAAAGACAAATCTCAGAATGGGAGAAAATAAAAGCAAATGAAACAAATGACAAAGGATTAATTTCCAAAATATTCAAGTAGCTCATACAACTCAATGCCAGAAAAACAAACAACCCAATCAAAAAGTGGGAAAAAGACCTAAACAGACATTTCTCCAAAGAAGACATACAACTGGCTAACAACAAAGAAGACATACGAATGAAAAGATGCTCAACATCGCTCATTATTAGAGATATGCAAATCAAAACCACAATGAGATATCACCTCACACCAGTCAGAATGACCATCATCAAAAAATTTAAAAATCCACAAACAATAAATGCTGGAGAGGGTGTGAAGAAAAGGGAACACTCTTGCACTGTTGGTGGGAATGTAAATCAATATAGTCACTATGGAAGATGGTATGGAGATTCCTTAAAAAACTAGGAATAAAACCACCATGTGACCCAGCAATCCCACTCCTAGGCATACACCCCGAGAAAACCAAAATTGAAAAAGACACATGTATCCCATTGCTCATTACAGCACTATTTATAATAGCTAGAACATGGAAGCAACATAGATGTCCATCAACAGATGAAAGAACAAAGAAGCTGTGGTACATATATACGATGGAATATTATTCAATCATAAAAAGGAATGCATTTGAGTCAGTTCTGATGAGGTGGATGAACCTAGAACCTATTATATAGAGTGAAGTGAGTTAGAAAGAGAAAGATAAATATCATATTCTAATGCACATATACGTAATCTAGAAAAATGGTACTAAAGAATTTATTTACAGGGCAGCAATGGAGAAACAGACATAGAGAACAGATTTATGGACATGGGGAGAGGGGAGGAGAGGGTGAGATGTATGGAAAGAGTAACACAGAAACTTACATTACCATATGTAAAATAGACAGCCAATGGGAATTTGCTGTATGGCTCAATATGCTGAATATGCTGAAACTCAAACAGGGGCTCTGTATCAACCTAAAAGGGTGGGGTGGGGAGGGAGATTGGAGGGAGGTTCAAAAGGGAGGGGATACATGTATACCTATGGCTGATTCGTGCTGAGGTTTGACAGAAAACAACAAAATTCTGTAAAGCAATTATCCTTCAATAAAAACATAAAAAGAAAAGAATAGTGGCTAACTCATGATATAAATTGGAATAATACTGGCTTACTCATGATATAAATTTTTCCCTTCTTACATTTTTCTCTATTTTCTATATGAATAAATGTTATTTTTATAACAATAAAAGACATCATTATTTAAAAAAAAAAAAAAAACAACTACAATGAGATATCACCTCACACCAGCCAGAATGACTATCATCAAAAAATCCACAAACAATAAATACTGGAGAGGGTGTAGAGAGAAGGGACCCCTCCTGCACTGTTGGTGGGAATGTAGATCGGTATGGTCACCATGGACAACAGTCAAATCATATGACCCTGCAAGTCCACTCCTGAGCATATATCCAGGGAAAATAAAAAAAAAAAAAACTAAAAGGCTATATGCACCCAATGTGCAGTGTAGCACTGTTTACAATAGCCAAGACATGGAAGTAACCTAACCTAAATGTCCTTCGACAGAGAAATGAATAAAGAAGATGTGATACATATATACTGTGGAATCTTACTCAGTCATTAAAAAGAATGAAATAATGCCATTTGCAGCAACATGGATGGACCTAGAAATTTTCATCCTGAGTGAAGTAAGTCAGAGAAGGAGAAATATCATATGACATCCCTTATATGTGGAATCTAAAAAGAAACTATATAAATCAACTTACTTACAAAGCGGAAAGAGACTCACAGAGAATGCACTTATGGTTGCCAGGGTAGGTGGGGGAGGGTAGGGGGAGGGGACAGTTAAAGAGTTTGGGATGGACATGTACACGCTGTTATATTTTAAGATGGATAACCAACAAGGACCCACTGTACAGCACATGGAACTCTGCTCAATGTTATGTGGCTGCCTGGATGGGAGGGGAGTTTGGGGGACAATGGATATATGTGTGTGTGTGTGTGTGTGTGTGTGTGTGTATGGCTGAGTCCCTTCACTGCTCACCTGAAACTATCACAACACTGTTTGATAATTGGCTATATCTCAATACAAAATTAAAAGTTAAAAAAAAATCTAGGAATTAATACTAAAGAATACGCCAAAGAATTAATAATGTGAAGATACTCATTGTAACATCGTTTATAATAGACAAAATTTTGAAAATAGCTTAAATGCCTGTATTTAGAGTTCTTTAGGTTGCAACTGACCAAGAACTCAACATATAAGTGTTTAAACAAAAAGAAAATGCATTGACTCTTGTAACTAAAACAGAGAGAGAGAGAAGCAGGCTTTAAGGCTGTCTTCAGGTTCCAACAATGTCACCAGAATGAATCTTAGTCTGCTTATTCTGAGAGTCAGCTTCACCTTCTAACTGGTCCACTTAATGGTCATCATTTGAACACCACCAAATCCAGAGCATGAAAATCTGTTTTCCCTGAAGTCCTGACAAATGTGTTCTTGCATTACGTTAGTTCTAACTTGGTTATGTATCCACCCTGATCCTGATTATATGGCTTTGCTAGAGCAATCTCACGTAAACCATATGGCTAACAATTGGGTAGTAGGAGTTTACAATAGAAATGTGAGGTACAATTGTCACTAACAGGGAGAATTGATACTATGCAATGGACTGGGATTTGCCATGACTTCTAGTGATAAGCCATTGCTTAAATACATTACAATACATATATTAAAACTGTGTTGAAGAGGAATATTTTTACATGGAAAATTGCCACAATATATTGTTAAGACAGAGAACATGTACTAACTAAAAGAATGGAAAATAATTACAACAAAATATTAATAGTGGTTATTTCTGAGTAGAGAGAGATTCATAAATCCTCTGAACTCATAGGCAAAATTTTGTGTGTAAAAGCTGTTTAGTATGAACAGGTTTGATAGTATTCATCTAGCCCTCAAAGAGTTATATAGTTCACAAAAAAGGATAAGATTAAATGATTAGGGCATCCTTGCAATTCTGAAAATGAGAAAACTGGGGTTCAGAGAGGCTAAATGCTCTCCTCTTGGTCAAACAGGAACATAGTACAAGCTTTAGATCCCTGAACAGATGCTCTTCCCATTTTGCCATGATGCCTTAATTTAGCTGGTCAGGTGACAGGGCCCAGGTTGCAACTTCTTGCAAATTAAAATTCTACTAAAAGTTGTGAATTAGATAAGTGAAAGTGTTAGTCACTCAGTCATGTCTGACTCTTTGTGACCCCATGGACTGTAGCCCACCAGACTTCTCTACCATGGGATTTTCCAGGAAAGAATACTGGAGTGGGTGGCCATTCCCTTCTCCAGGGGATCTTCCCCACCTAGGAATCAAACCCAGGTCTCCTACATTGCAAGCAGATTCTTTGCCTTCTGAGCCACCAGGGAACTAGATAAACCATCCTATTTTTAAATGTATTGCAAAAGTTAGGAAGTTTATATGTAAAAGAAAGAAACAAAAGAGAGTAAGCTTTCTCAAATTTAGAACCAAAGATCTCTTGGAAATGTGCCATGGACTTCTTTATAAGGATCAACAAGTTCCTTATGGAAATATTTTTATTTCCGTTTTCATTTTATTATAAAATTAATATTCTAATACATCCTGATGATTCCTAGCAGGATATGAGCTCTGCAAGGACAGAGCCTTTTTCATTTTTATTCATTGCAGTATTCCCAGTGCACAGAACAGGGCATGGCATATAAAAGTATCTGGTATATGAATTACTAATGAACAAATAAATAACTAATTTCTGCCACATAACTCCCATGCTCATGCTTGTGTTACATTTACACTGGCACTAAGCTGTACAGCTTTAATTATTAAAAGCTAAAAAGAGTGGGAAAGGTAGGTTAAGTAAGTAAATGATATGCTTGCACTTCAGTTCAGCTCAGTTCAGTTCAGTCGCTCCGTCATGTCCAACCCCTTGTGACCCCATGGACTACAGCATGCCAGGCCTCCCTGTCCACCACCAACTCCCGCAGCCTACTCAAACTCATGTTCATCGTGTCAGTGATGTCATCCAACCATCTCATCCTCTGTCATCTCCTTCTCCTCCCACCTTCAATCTTTCCCAGCATCAGGGTCTTTTCCAATGAGTTGGTTCTTCGCATCAGGTGGCCAAAATATTGGAGTTTCAGCTTCAGCATCAGTCCTTCCAATGAATATTCAGGACTGATTTCCTTTAGGATTGACTGGTTGGATCCTTGCAGTCCAAGGGACTCTCAAGAGTCTTCTCCAACACCACAGTTCAAAAGCATCAATTATTCAGTGCTCAGCTTTCTTTATAGTCCAAATCTCACATCCACACATGACTACTGGAAAAACCATAGCTTTGACCAGATGGACCTTTGTTGGTAAAGAAATATCTCTGCTTGTTAATATGCTATCTAGGTTGGTCATAGTTTTTCTTCTAAGGAGCAAGTATCTTAATTTCATGGCTGCAGAGACAATCTACACTGATTTTGGAGCCCAAGAAAATAAAGTCTCTCACTGTTTCCATTGTTTCCCCATCTATTTACCATGAAATGATGGGACTGTATGCCATGATCCTAGTTTTCTGAATGTTGAGTTTTAAGCCAACTTTTTCACTCTCCTCTTTTACTTTTATCAAGAGGCTCTTTAGCTCTTCTTCACTCTCTGCCATGAGGGTGGTGTCATCTGCGTATCTGAGGTTACTGATATTTCTCCCAGCAATCTTGATTCCAGCTTGTGCTTCATCCAGCCCAACCTTTCCCATGATGTACTCTGCATATAAGTTAAAAAAGCAGGGTGACAATATACAGCCTTGATGTACTCTTCTCCCGATTTGGAACCAGTCTGTTTTTCCATGTTCAGTTCTAACTGTTGCTTGCACTTAGTTGAGGCCAAATAATATCCCTATTTGCTATGCAAATCAATAAAGGAAACTGGCTAAACAGTTGAGTCATGACATAGAATTATTAATTAGGTGAGCCAAATTCAAAGAAACTCATCCCATAACAAACAAGATCAAATGTAACATTCAATAGATGATTTGGTTTCAGCAAAACATCTTCCAGCTTATTGAGTTCAATTTCTAGGTTTTTTATGTTTATTGATTTCCTTCAATTTTGTAGAAACTTAAGCATGAGATATATGCCTGATTTCATATTCTTAAATATTCACATAATTCTAAATAAACAATTCGTCAACAACAGGAGTCTAAGAAAAGTATGCCTGATTTCATATTCTTAAATATTCACATAATTCCCAATAAACAATTTTTTAACATTAGGAATCTAAAATATCTTTTCCTCTAAAAATTATCTTTTTATTATTCAAGCTTTAAAGCCAATAAAATAGAACAAATCAAGAATTAGGAATTTAAATCAGTTTTATAAGACCTATTGTATAACCCCGAGTTTCAAATACCACTGTGGTTCCTTTTTAATTCATAAAAGTGGGATTAACTTGAAAAGTATTCAGCATAATAATTACATTAATCAAAAAGTTAAGAATCTGAAATAACCTGGAAAAATATCGAATCCAACCCCTCCAGAGGCATTAGGATGACTTGCCCAAGGTCACATAATAAGCTATGGTAAGAGTGGGCTGAGAACCTAGATCTAATCATTGCATCTACTGAAAAAACGCCAAGCATTGTAAAAATACCTCTTAATGATAATGATGCTTTAACTCAACAGCCTATTGTTCTTAAATTGATTCCTGGGCACTGTTCTCATTTTGCTCTTTAAGTACAGTGAAAAGCAGCATACTGTTCTGGATTTATACAATCAGATTTGAGGGCTGACATTATTGTAATTACTTGGTCCTTGAGTCAACTGGCAGTGCATCAACCATTAAAATGAAAAGCATGTAAGGAAGCAGGAAGATCTTGGCAGTGCATAAATGCACTTAGTAAGAAAAGTCAAATTTGAACCTATCAACCTTGGCAGTTTTCCTTTAAGAGAACACAGAAAAGCCTTAGTGACCATGGAAATTAAAATCGTATTCTAAATGAATGAGAAATGCTGCAAAAATGAGGAGCTGAGAATAATAAGCAGTTGAAGCCTCTATGTACCAATCAGGGTTTTTGAGATACATTTGGGATTCCATGTAATAGAAGTATTGGAGTGAATAATGAGACCAAACTATAAGAATAATTCTCTTCTCTTCATCTTAGACCAATCAATGTGATAGTGCACAATTTATATTTAAATGTAAATCTCAAAACTAATTATGATTTCCAAATAGCAGATGATAATTCAGTTAGAAATACAATAAAAAAAAAATGATTCATTTAGCTTGCTTAAAATGTTTTAGCAAACAGGTTGAAAAACAAAGTTCATACCGGTCATGGGATTCAAAGTACACTGGAATCTGTGGACTCCCCATGGATATTCTAATCAGTTCAATTTACTTAAGGTCCCAAATGAACCAGAATCTTCTGGTTTCTTGCTAAAGTTACTCAGAAGACTCACAGACTACCCATGTCAACCCATTCCCATAGTAATTCCTCTCCAAGAACCGTTTAGCCAGTAAACAATACCCTGGCTTCTTTTGCCAAGCATCTGAGGCCTGTCTTTATCGGTACCATATACTATATCATATATCCTAGATGTGCTGGAATGGTCTCTATTTTTCTATTTCATTATCAGAATCATGAGTCCCAATATTTCAGCTGGAAAATAATGATCTCTATGACATGGCACAAAAAGTGAACCAACAAGGCCCCTGAGGGGCAATCCCAAATATTTGAAGCAGGCCTAGAATTTGGCATTAAAGATGAGTCCCTGGTTAACATCATGTAGAACCCAGTTTCATAAACAGAGGATCAATGGACAGTGAGGTCGTACATTACTATGAATTTACAACCAGTAACTGACGAGTACACTCCCATTCTGAAGACACTGCACTTAGCAAGCTTTACCATAACTACATATATCTGCTACCAGTGTCTGAAATAATTGTGTTCAAAGAACATTCTCTGAGGTACTATGTGAATCCAGCAACACCATCTAAAATGAAACTATACTATTTATATAAAAATTTTTATTTCTCTCTGTAAAATAACTCCTAAACCAGAGTCCTTATTGCTAACAGCATCCATATTTAGGGAGACAGAAGAAATATTTATAAACTTTAAATTTTGTTCTCACCTCTTTGCTTTTAAAGGGAATTAACAATTAGGTAGAATATTCAGATGATTGCTTCTATATGACAAGTTTTGTTTTCACTAGCAGAAAAGCAAAACCAAGGAGAGCTCTGGTATGCAACTGTCAGTCAGCTAGGGATGGCCCTGACACTCTTAATTCAGATATTTTCTTTGGGAAGCTGATTTTGAATTTTTCTCTCTTTTTTATTTTTAAATTTTACATCCCTGCCTAGGAGGAAAAAGCACAGCTTTTCTAGATCTCAGTTATGTCATGAAATTAAAAAGATGATGTTCTGGGCTGAATTATGCACCCCCAAAGTTATACATTGTAGCCCTAACTCCCACAGTGACTGCATTTGGAGACAGGGCCTTTAAAGAGGTAATTAAGGATAAATGAGGTCATAAGGGTGGAGTTCTAACCCAATATAACTGGTGTCCTTATAAGAAGAGGAAGGAACATCCACGGTCTACTATGCCTGAACAGAGAAAAGGTCATGCAAGGATACAGCAGGAAGGTGTTCATCTGCAACCCAAGGAGTGAGGATTCTGGCAAAATCAAACACACCAACATCCTGATCTTGAACTTCCAGCCCTCAGAACAAGGAGGGATACATTTCTGTTGTGTAACCCACTCATTCTGTGGTATCTCATTATGGCAGATCTACAAGATTTACGTAGATGCCAAATATTCAATATGAACCAGATGGTGCCTGAAACTTCATTTTAACTACTCCTCTTAAATTTTTTAAAAAGCAAAGAACTGAGGCCCAAGTACATGGCATTTGGGACATTGTAAACCACACAGAAGCGCAGTCTCACTGGTTTACAGTTTTAAGGAAAGGCTCCAGGGTAACCGCAGCATCTAGTAAGTAAGGAAGGACATCCCAGGAAGAAGGGAGCCAGAGAGAAGTGTCCCAGATTCCATGTATAAACTCTGCCCAAATCTCTGGTCAACTCTTTAACAATGTTTGCACAGGACAAGTTCCAATCAGTCCAGATAAGTTTAAAAGAACCGAACTGAAATTTCAGCTATCACTCTTTACAGAAAAGACTAAATTTTCAATCTGAGCTAAGCCAAACTGGTAAAACAAAAGAAATAAATACATTCAAAAATAAATAACAGGAGTGATACTACCAAAAATGGCAGAGTAAAGAACTCCAAAACACCATCCCATCATTAAAGCAATGATTAACAAAAAAAAGGAGAATCAACTTTTCCAGAACTTTGGAATCTAATCAAAACTTTACAACATCCAAGAGAACACTTATGAGGAAAGAAACTACTGAATTTTGTTAAGAGAGGGTTGTGGCATTTTTTTACCTAAAACCTCTCACCCGCTAGCTCAGGGGGCAGCCATGAAGATGATGGCCCAGTCTCTTGATAATGTCAAACAGAGCAATGTGGACATCGTTCTCAAAGGATTGTGGTGGTGTGGTTTGACCTATCAGTGGCTCCCTGAGAGATCAGCTCAGAGGTTTGACTACTCCCTCCCTATTCCTGTACACTCTGGAGCTTTCTCAGTGCTAAAGAGTGGAGGGAATATAAAATTGTGCATCTCCTTTGGAAAACAGTTTGGAAGTTGCTAAAAAAAAATTAAAGAACTAACACAAAACACCTGTACTCCTAGGTAATACATATGCATGTGGGCTAAGTCTCTTCAGTCCTATCCTACTCTTTGCAACCTTATGGACTGTAGCCTACCAGGCTCCTCTGTCCATGGGATTCTCCAGGTGAGAATACTGGAGTGGGTTGTCATGTCTTCCTCCAGGGGATCTTCCCCACCCAGGGATCAAACTCAGGTCTCCTGTAATACAGGCAGATTTTCTACTGTCCGAGCCACCTAAGTAATATATATCTCTCTAAAATTGAAAACAGTTATTCAAACAAATACTTGTATATGAATATCTCTAGAAGCTCTATTCATAGTACCTAAAGGTAGAAACAACTCTTAATAACTACCAGCTGATGAAAGGATAAACAAAATGTGGCATATTGATATAGTAGAATATTATTCAGACATAAAAACAGAATGAAATACTCATACATGATCAACATGAATTAATCTTAAAAACATAACATTAAGTGAAAGAAGCCAAACATAAAAGGCCACATAATTATATTATTCATATCTTTATATGAAATATCCATGGAGAAAGAATGCAGATTAGTGATTTCCAGGGATGAGGGTGGGGAGGAATGGAAAGTGAGTGATCAACTAGTGCTGGTTTTCTTTTGGGATAATGAATATGTTCTGGAACAAGATAGTGCCGATAGAGACTTTTCTGAGATAGGGACTTCCCTGATGGTCCAGTGGTTGAGACTTCAGGCTCCCATTGCAGGGGGTGCAGGTTCTATCCCTGGCTGGGGAACTAAGATTGCACATGCCACAGAGCAACTAAGTCTGCACACTGCAACTTCTGAGCCTACGTCCCACAACTAAAGAGCCCACACAATGCAACAACGATCCAATGCAGTCAAATAAAAAATAACAATAAATTAGTTAATTAAAAAAAAAAAACAACAAGACTTTATGGAAGGCCCAAAGACAGGAAGTTCAACACAGAATGTGGCTTATTCTGAAATAGCTCTGAGAGGTCATAAGGTATCATCTGACTTTGAATCCATGCCTGGCTCCTGCAAGAACCACTTGTGAAGCAAAAACCATTCCACTCACATCAGTGGAATGTCCATGTGATCCTATACCTCTGACTCTGTTCAATACTCCTTTAGTCCTAATAAAAGGAGAAAAGGAAAATAAAAAAAAAATTGTCCTTTCTCCAGTTCAAGTGGAAAAAATCTATTTCCTTCATGAAAACCCCATATTACTGCACCAGATCATTTCCATACACTGCAGGCAGATTCTTTACTGTCTGAGGCACCAGGAAGCCCATCATTTCCATAGATGACTTACTTTTTAAACTAGAATCCATGTCTCCTAACTGCAATCCCAATATTCTTTCCACTGCTGTGTTGAGTGTGTATCATTCAAACACTAGCTCAGAGAACTATGATTTTTTTCAGTACACACACTAGCTTGGCTTTGGCAACCAATTAGGAAGCTACCGTGATAATCCAGCCAATGTTGATGAGAGCCTAAACTAAGGCAGTAATTCAAACTTACAGATAGCAAAACGTAATGACCAATTAAATGTGAAAACTGAGGGGAAAGATAACAAGACAGAGAAGACAAGGAGCTGATAGCACTGAGGCTCTGTTTAGACCAGAGAGACTAGTTATCAAAAGATTACCACCATAAAGTCAAAATAAGGATGAGGTAAAATTACCATGTGTTCAGATGAGAATGCAAAGTTCAAAACTCATGGTAGGTAGACAGGAGTGGACACAGTTCTCATTAAACCACCTAGTCATAGATCTGTCCTTCTGACAGAGAGGACAGTAGAAAATCTTAGATAAAAGAAGACTAACTTAGGTAAACCAGGAGACTATGGAATTAAGCAGGGGTGGAGGCCAGAGTAGCTCCTAAAGAACAGTGTCTTCCAGTGACAGATACATGACTAAATGACATACTAAGGAAATGACCTCAACCGAAAGTAAGGGCTACATGAAACAAAGCCCAATGCTAGACAATGGAGCCTACGGAAACTTAGCAAGGAAGTCAAAGTCCCAGGAGAGCTATCCTGACCAAACACTGGCCAATGACCAGGTGATGTTTTAATTCTATGGGCCTGTAGCTAGTAGGGATGTTCTGAGGTGAGCAGAGATGGGGGAAAGAAAGAAACAAAGAGATTTAAATTTCAGTGCCTCAGAAGTTCTTAACCCTGTTTGTACCATAGACTCTTTTGCCTATCTGTTGAATCATATGGACTCCTCAGAATAAAGTTTTTAAACATGCCAAATAAAATACATAGAATTGCAAATGAAACAAATTACATTGAAATAAAGCCACTGAAAAATTTTAAAATTTGTAGTATGTAATAATAAGTATGCTTTATTAACCCATTTAAATAAGAAGAGTCATTTCAAAATATTCTAATTTTAAGTATGTGGTGGTGGTTTAGTCACTTTGTCGTGTCCAGCTCTAACAACCCCATGGACTGTAGCCTGCCAGGCTCCTCTGTCCATGGGATTTCCCAGGCAAGAATACTGGCCATTTCCTTCTTCAAGGGATCTTCCCAACCCAGGAATTGAACCTGGGTCTCCTGCTTTGCAGGTGGATTCTTTTCTGACTGAGATATGAGGGAAGCCCCAATTTTAAGTATGGTAAGAGTAAATGATATTTTAAGATTTATTATAAGTTGAGTGTGCTATAAAAAATACCTGATTTCTACTGATGACAAAGTTACAGGTACTACTAATATGATGTGATGTTTCACTGCCTACATTCATAATTGAAGGAAATGATAAATTTCAATAAGAAGTTAGTGAAAATTAAAATGTAAGTTTTCTTCCATTCAAGTTCACAGGCCCTTTGCATGCTGAGAACTCCTGATTAAGGATACATGTATGGTTAAAAACAGATCACAGTCTGCTTGATGGAACATAGATCTAACACAGGAGCCAGGGAATGCAGAAGGTAAGGAAAATGTTCTGGAACATCAGCAAAGTATAGGCCCAACCCTACCTGTTGTGGGGCCTGGGGCAAAAGTACAAATGGAGGCTCGCAGCTGTGCATGACGTACCCATCCACTTTCACCTTCTCGTCCATCATTGCCCATTTTTCTGCTTCTTTAGAGACCTCGGTTTGAGTGTTCCCAGTGTGTGTTCTAGAAAGGGAAACACAGTCTCCAAGCAAGCACATGTCCTGGGCCCCACAAACTCGTACCGGTCAGGAGAGGCACAGCCAGAGCAGGGCCAGATTAGAGCACTCCAAAGCACTGGACTTAAGGCAGAATCCTGGATGCCAAGGTGGAAGGGCATTCCTGAGCAGAGGTGTCTTATTTTTAAAGAAAGCAGGTATGCAACACATGGGCATCACTAAAACACTTAAAGGGTCAAGAAGCTGCAAACTTCTGAAATTTTGTCTTTGCTCTTATTCTTATATTCTCCAGGAACCTAAATGGAATTGTTTTCCCATTTCCTCATTTTTCATTATATTCTTCACCTTTCACCGAAAATACTGACTTGCCACTTTTATTTGTGTCGAATTCTCTATCTCAACTCTGCATATCTCTATACCCTCCCCTTCAGTGACTACACCTAGCTCTGAAAATCTTAAAACAGCATTAGAAACATTTAAAAGTCTTATCTAATACATGGCCATTTCTTGACTACTTTTATCTCCACATAGAGAGTATATATCTTCACCCTTCATGTATTTAGACAGGCCTGGATTCTCTGTCCCCTTCCTGTCTTTGTCCCACCTCATCTTCACCAGGAGGGTGGAACAGGGTTCACTTCCCTTTCTCTCTTTCATCCTGCCCCATGCTCACACCAGGGGGAAAAGGAGATAATTTACCATAAAAATACGTTAATTGTGCTCCAGGAGAGGTTTGTGCCTCTGATAGGTCTTCACTGTGGAAAGCGTGAAGATCTGGAGCAAGCTAGGAGCCTACTAGGAGGATTGCGTAGAATGACGGAGAACGGAAGGGAAGCAGAATTCCTGTTCTACGGGCAGTGAACTCCCACTTTCTGAACCTGAGGAGAGAAAGACAATGAAGTCTACAGAAATCATTCAATGCCATGTTCATCCTGATTCATCTGATGAATGCATTCTGGTATTGAGACTAAACCCATATCTAACTACTGTAATTACTTTACCGTAAACCACATTCCAGTGTGCAAAGGGTAACTGAAAGTAAGCTGGTATAGGCATACATACTAAGATTAGAAAATAAAGCTTCAAAGCAAGAATTATTACTGAAAATAAAATATATTTCATAAGGATAAAAGATCAGTTCAACAGGAAGATATAATAATTCTGAATTTCTTTGCATACTAACATAGCCTCTAAACACATAAAGTAAAAATAAAAAAAAACTAAAAGCTGAAATGCAGAAATCCACAATTAACAGTAGAATATTTTTTTCTACCTCTTTCAGAATGTGATAGAACAAACAGACAAATAATCAATAAGATATATGATGTGAACATTAATCTTGTTCAAATTAATGATTTATATTGAACAATGGCAGAGTACATACCTCTTTCAAATACACATGAAATACTTATTAAAAGTGACCATATCCTGGGCCATAAAGCAAGTCTTATGAAATTTCAAACAGACCAATAATATAAAATACTTTCTGACCCACTGCAATTAAGCAAGACGTCAATTTTTTAAAGTAACTTAAGACCCCGTAAGTTTGAAAATGAATAAATTCACTTGTGTACAACCAATGGATCAAAGACAAAATCTCAATAGAAATTAGGAAAATTTGGAACTGAATGATAATAAAAATACTACATATCAAAATTTGTGGGATATAGCTAAAGCATTGCTTAGAGGGGAATTTATAGTCTTAAATGCATGCATTAAGAGGAAAGGATGCATGCATTACAAAAGAGGAAAGGCTGAAAATTAATAATTTAAGCAAACATCATACAAAGTTAGAATATGAAGAGAAAAATAAACTCAAAAGAAAGGAAATAGCAAAAATATGAGCAGAAATTGGTAAAATCAAAACCAAAAACAAAATAGTTCACCTGAAATTCCATCACCTCCACTAGTTTTGTTCATAGTAATGCTTCCTAAGGCCCATTTGACTTCTCATTCCAGGATGTCTGGTTCTAGGTGAGTGACATAGGATCAAACCATAGATAAAACATTAGCAAACCAAATCCAACAATACATAAAAAGAATGAATATACAGGACCCAGTTGAGGAATGCAAAGTATCTTAATATTAAGACCTCAGTGTAATTCTCCACATGAACACTGACAGAAAAGAAGAGGAAAAACAGGGAGAAACACACCTCTTTAATCTTCAATGAGAAAGAAGAGCTGTTAGATGTTGCCTTAATCTACAATGTTTTCCCTGAACAAACTGAATGAAAGAAGCCATAATACCTTCACCACTTCCCCCAGCACCTCTCAAATAGGAGACCACTGTGCTTGTGGATGCTTGCAGGTATCCCCCCTACTGTCTACCTATATTTACGAAGAGAACCATTATAGCTTTCTTGGAAGCTTAGAACTGATTTGATGGTTGAAGAATCTTCTCTTTAGGTAGGGGGCAGGAGAAAGACAGATAATACCTAAGTAACATCTAGTATTGAGTTTTATTACAAAGAGGGGGAATGTGAAAATTTTCACTGACTTCTTACTTTTGATGATGTAAAATATCCAGCTCATTGAAATCAAATAAAGTTAGTGTGTGATCTAGTCCGGATATGGGTAGCAGACCCAGTTTTAGCAGTCCTTAAACTATTATTTAGTGCAGAAGTTCTCAACCCAAAGCATTTTCCCTGCCACCAGGGAACTTTGACAAACTACACAACTTTAACCCCACCCTTGGAGATTTATAGGTATAGGGAGCCACTATTCTGATGGAGAGATATCACATTCCTCAGGTGTACTGTTCATGGATTATATAGTGGGGGAAATGGGTTAGAATCATTGGAAGAATAATGTAACAAAAATAAAAATATAAATGCATGAAGCATAAATATATAAATACACTAATTTCCCTTTCCCCTGATATTTTTAGACTTTATCACACAAATCAAAGTACATGTATTTGTTTTCTATTGTTGTATTAATATAATAAGTTACCACAAATGTATTGGATTATTACAACATGTATTATCTCATAGGTCAGAAGTCTAGGCATACTGTATCTAAATTCTAGTCCCAGGGTCTTGCAAGACTGAAATCAAGGTGTCAGGCAGGCTGCAATCTCATCTGAGGGTTTGGGGTCTCTTCCAAACTCACTGAAGTTGGGAGAATTCAGTTCTTGCAGTCACAGAACCAAAGCTATCAGCTCTCTGCTGTCAGCTCCTAGAGGCCGCCTTCAGGTCCTAGCCACAGGCCTTTTAAAATATGACAGCTCACTTCCCCAAAGCAAGCAGGAGACTCTCACCCCAGTCTGCTCCAAAGGTGTCTTACATAAAGTAGTGTAACAACAGATGTGAACTATCACATCGACCTTTGCCACTTTGATGTAATCAACTGAGAGGGCCATATTCCCACCACATTCACAGGTCCAGCCCATACCTGAGGGGACAAAATCATACAGGGGGTGTACACTAGTGGTTGGGAATCTTGGCAGCTATCTAAGCCTCTGACCTACCACAGTGTACACTGGAGAAAGGGAGAGAATATAAAAGAATGGGAAAACCTCGAATGGGCAGACAGTAACTGGACGAGAGGATCAAATTGATTGAGAAGTGGTGGAAAGAGAAGGAGCTGGGCAAACAGGTCTGGGGGAGAATCGGAGAGTAAAGAGTTTTGTCTGCCAATGGACTTGATGTGAGGGAGACAGAAAGATACAATAAAGAAAGAGGGCTTTAAGGAATTTCTTCTATTAAAAACTTACTCTGTTGATTTTTTCTTTAGAGACTGCCATAAAATATCTTAGTTTCTTTCAGTTAATTGTATGTGTAGTTATTTTTCTTTCATAGTTTTAATTTTTTGCTTTGCTGTCATTCAGTTCAAAGAAAATTCATGCTCAGAATGAAACTCAACATGATCCAACAATATTTTGATTACATTGTAAAGATGAGGCTTAAACAAAACTTAAGTCAAATCTACACAACTTTATTTACCAAGACAATTATTTTTTTAAACCATGACCAATTATTGGCAGCCTCCCTGGTAGCTCAGATGGTAAAGAATCTGCCTGCAATGCAGGAGACCCAGGTTTGATCCTTGGATCAGGAAGATCTCCCGGAGAAGGGCATGGCAACCCACTCCAGTATGCTTGCCTGGAGAATTCCATGGACAGAGGAATCTGGAGGGCTACAATCCATGGGGTCACAAAGAGATGGACATGCCTGAGTGACTGAGCACCTGTAAGAAAACAATTATTAAGCATTATATGCCTATTCTAAATGATGTTGCTTACTTTAGCTTGTGATCAAGATATTGCCTATAGTTGACTGACTTATGTCCTTTTATATGGTTAAGCGACAGCTGTGGTCACCAGTTTATCCAGATTAACAACAAAATAAAATAACTGCAGTTAGTTGTTTTATTAATTTCCTTAAGTGGTTGTACATATTAAAATGGATACCTATAACTATCTAAGGTAAATAATCAATGTTGGCTTCTGCTATTATACTTGTATTGTTTCTTGCACCCTGGCAAACCACGTGGCAAAATAATATTATCATTAAGTAAACGATCTGAAAAAACAGGAAAGTAAAATTGAGACATATCAGGAGAAGAGCTCATATTAAGATCATGCTTCTCAGCCTAGACTGCAAAGTGCCACAGGAGCTATCTTATCCACTAATGTTTACTCAGAGATTTGCATGTAAAAATTGCTGAGTGATTCAGTTCAGTTCAGTCACTAAGTTGTGTCCTACTCTTTGCGACCTCCTGGACTGCAGCATGCTAGGCTTCCCTGTCCATCACCAACTCCCACAGCCTACTCAAACTCACGTCCATTGCATCAGTGATGCCATCCAACCATCTCATCCTCTGTCATCTCCTTCTCCTCCCACCTTCGATCTTTCCCAGCATCAGGGTCTTTTCCAAGGAGTCAGTTCTTTGCATCAGGTAGCCAAAATATTGGAGTTTCAGCTTCAGCATCAGTCCTTCCAATGAATATTCAGGACTGATTTCCTTTAGGATTGACTGGTTGGATCCTTGCAGTCCAAGGGACTCTCAAGAATCTTCTCCAACACCACAGTTCAAGAGCATCAATTCTTCAGTGCTCAGCTTTCTTTATAGTCCAACTCTCACATCCACATATGACTACTGGGAAAACCATGGCTTTGACTAGATAGACCTTTGTTGGTAAAGAAATGTCTCTGCTTTTTAATATGCTGTCTAGGTGGGTCATAAATTTTCTTCCAAGAAGCAAGCATCTTTTAATTTCATGGCTGCGGAGACCATCTGCACTGATTTTGGAGCCCAAGAAAATAAAGTCTCTCACTGTTTCCATTGTTTCCCCATCTATTTGCCATGAAGTGATGGGACTGTATGCCATGATCTTAGTTTTCTGAATGTTGAGTTTTAAGCCAACTTTTTTACTCTTCTCTTTCACTTTCATCAAGAGGCTCTTTAGTTTTTCTTTGCTTTCTAACATAAGGGTGGTGTCATCTGTGTATCTGAGGTTATTGATACTTCTCCCAGCTATAATGTTTAATAAATGAAAACAATATTCTATGTCTAATTACCAGTTCCACTTATGGAGCTCATGGCCATATTAATGGTCCAGGACCTGAGTAGAGATAGAAGACCTACCTATCAGAAAATTAAGGGCTTGGAAGAGTTGTTGGGAAATAAATTGTTCTTGCTGGAAGATAATTTAAATAATTTATGCATTCATTTAATAAATAGCGTTTGAGTACTTTCTGTGTTCAGATACCATAACAGAGGTTGCAGGGGATAAAGTACACAAGATATGATTTATACTCTCAAGAATCTTTAGTTCAATAGAGAAGATACTTGTATACCAACAATTTGTATACAAGGCTAGGTGTGGTAAGTGGTATATATAACACAAATGAAATTGTACAGAACTTTAGAGAGATCAGAGACCACTCCAGACCACGGATTGTCTAACTATGGTCCATGAACCAAATTTATCCTGTGGCCTATTTTTAAATGGACTGTGAGCTAAGGATCGTTTTCACATTTTGATAAAACAGGAAAGAATACAGAGGCTGTATGTGACAAAGCCTAGAATTCTACTGTTACTTTACATAAGAAGTCTGTGGATGCCTGTTGCAGACAAATAAACAAAGAAGACGTCACATAAGGCACATTTAGTCTGGGCTTTCAACTGACAGACGAGCCGGGATGGGGGAAGAGCACTTGGAATGGAGGGAATTACTTTTACTCAAGTCCAGGGGCAATGGACTGCAGGACACATCTGGAGAATAATGGTGACAAGTCCATTTGGCAGGACTGTGAATTTTATGAATGAAGAAGTGGAGGAGTCTGGAAGGGTTGTTTGTGATGGGTGGACTTTGGTACTTGACTATTCATTTACTGAGGACGTCACAGTAGCCGGAAAGAATTTTATGCAGTTTTTGCAGTGGCCTCTCTTCAAGAATTTTAATGATGGAAATGAAGATTATTTTTCATAGTAGAGCACTACCATAATGTAACTGCTATGACACTTTACCAGAGAGGAATCCCATGTTTCACTCCAGCCAGCAAAGAACTCATGACAGCAATGCATATTCTCTGAACTATAGTCGAGGTCACATTGAAACTCCCAACCAGTTGCTTAAAGACAACTTGCTTTATTATTTCTCATCTCCTCCACCAGTTAGCTCCCTGAAAGTGTAATTTAAAATGAGATTTCAGAAAGACCTTCTAGTGTAGCTTTGTTTCACATGACACTATGCTATTAATGCATGACACTATATTATTAATAATATTCCCCAACAAGTCTCAGACCCACTATTTCACCCTCATTTAGTGGCAACCTCCAGCAATCAAATAATTGCACTTGTCTGTCTGGCCCAAGCACAAGACGCACTTACACAGACTGTTCTGTTGGTCAGTTCCATTTGCTGACAGCTCAGCAGGAAGGGTTCGCTTTATTCAACACATAAAGCTGTTGCATACAAATGGAACTCTGGATAGGGAAGGGAGTAAAGAACTGAGAAAGGCAATGGAAAAAGACGTGCAACAATGGAATGAAATAGAGGGTTGGCTGGGAAATCTCCATTGGGAAAAGACATCTAGTCTTTACCCCCCATTTCCAACTTTCCCCTGAAATCTTGAGTGCTTCAATTCTCTTCCCTACAGCCTGAGAAGATAGCAGAGTCTTTATCCAGAAACACATGCCTTTACTCCAGTCAAACACATTGCAATTCCTTGGTCCTCCCCTCCACTCACATGCTCTGGACTTTATTAATTAGGACAATGGTTCTTGTAATTAGAAAGGAAAGTAGGAAATCAGACTAAAACAGATGCAGTGAGGAAAAAATAAAGCAAGATAAAGAAAAAGGAAAGAAAATCACAGAGAAATAGTTATAAATTATTTTATAACAGGCACAAAGCAGGGTGGGATCACCTGACTTGGATGCAGATGAATCCAACAGGGTGAAAGTGCGGCTAGACTTCAGCCTTCTGATTTTCCAGCATCCCCTCCACTTCCCACTGCCCTAGGCCCTCACATTCCTACCCAGACCTGTCCTCCAACCCACTTGCTCTAAATATCTCCTTTCTTCCACCTATTCTGCACCAGCATTAGAACATTCCTTTTACTAGCTATAATAGCAAAAGAGGCTCTTAAAACACTTCATGAAGGAGTCTGTTGATCACAGCTCACTATGATAATTACACTAAGAATACTGATTTTCAAACAGGGAAAACAGGATGAATTCCCAGCAGTAGATTGTCAGGTCATGGTAGGATCACTGGAGATAAACAGGAAGAGGATAAAAAGAGATGGAATGAGGGAGAAGGGAAAGGAACTAAATATTTACTGAGTGCTATTTAGTTTTACATACAGCATTGTATGAGCAGCTGTCTACAAGAGAAAGTGAAAGTGAGTCGCTCAGTCGTGTCCTACTCTTTGAGACCCCATGGACTATACCATCCATGGAATTCTCCAGGCCAGAATACTGCAGTGGGTAGCCTTTCCCTTCTCCAGGGGATCTTCCCAACCCAGGGATCAAACCCAGGTCTCCCACATTGCAGGCGGATTCTTTACCAGCTGAGCCATGAGGGAAGCCCACCTATAAGAGAATCATGGGTTAAATGGCTGCTAGTCAGGAACTTGGACTCCACTGACCAGATGTGAGTAAACTCCTAAAGGGTGGTAAGGAAATACAGGGAAAGGCAATTCTATGACCTTCTTATGACCCCAACATTATATACATCTAGAAAGTGGACAATAAGGGTAAGCAATTACTGGACACTATCAGGGCTTTGGAAAAGTTAGTCTACAATTTTGAAGCTCAGTTTCTTCATTTATAAAACAACGCTGTTGTGGGGAAAATGATCTCTATATTTTCTTCTCATTCTTAAATTAGATGATTCAATCAATTTGGTCCAATTTTTTTCCTCTGTAAGATCATTTCTATAGCAGGTAAACATGCTTTTATTTCTTCCATCTTAAAAAAAAAAACAAAAGCAGAAAAACCATTCTTGAACTGCTTCTCTCCCTGAGACCTGTCATATTTCTCTGATTCCCTTTTCAGCAAAAATCCTTGAAAGAGATGTCTTATGATCCATATCTCCACTCTTTCTCTTCCCATCCTCTCTTGAATCCACTCCAGTCGACTTTTGTCCCCATCATGTTGCAGAAACTCTTCTCATAAGTATCACCAATGATCTCTAGTAGTCAGTTCTCAGTTGTTTTTTTATTGTGACTATTAGCAGCATTTTATATAGTTCCTCCACTGAACAATGTCTTCCCTAGGCTTCCAGGACACCACACTCACCTGGTTTTTGGTCAACAGTTTTCAGTCTAATTTTCTGGCTTTTCCTCATCTCCCCAAATTCCAAATATGAAAGATATCAATAGGCAAAACACTCTCCGACATAAATCACAGCAGGATCCTCTATGACCCACCTCCCGGAATATTGGAAATAAAAGCAAAAATAAACAAATGGGACCTCATGAAACTTAAAAGCTTTTGCACAACAAAGGAAACTATAAGCAAGGTGAAAAGAGAGCCCTCAGAATGGGAGAAAATAATAGCAAACGAAGCAACAGACAAAGGATTAATCTAAAAAATATACAAGCAACTCCTGAAGCTCAATTCCAGAAAAATAAGTGACCCAATCGAAAAATGGGCCAAAGAAATAAACAGACATTTCTCCAAAGAAGACATACAGATGGCTAACAAACACATGAAAAGATGCTCAACATCACTCATTATCAGAGAAATGCAAATCAAAACCACAACGAGGTACCATTACACGCCAGTCAGGATGGCTGCTATCCAAAAGTCTACAAGCAATAAATGCTGGAGAGGGTGTGGAGAAAAGGGAACCCTCTTAAACTGCTGGTGGGAATGCAAACTAGTACAGCCACTATGGAGAATAGTGTGGAGATTCCTTAAAAAACTGGATATAGAACTGCCATATGACCCAGCAATACCACTTCTGGGCATACACACCAAGGAAACTAGATCTGAAAGAGACACGTGCACCCCAATGTTCATCGCAGCACTGTTTATAATTGTCAGGACATGGAAGCAGCCTAGATGCCCATCAGCAGACGAATGGATAAGGAAGCTATGGTACATATACACAATGGAATATTAGCCATTAAAAAGAATTCATTTAAATCAGTTCTAATGAGATGGATGAAACTGGAGCCCATTATACAGAGTGAAGTAAGCCAGAAAGATAAAGATCAATACAGTATACTAATACATATATATGGAATTTTAAAAGATGGTAATGATAACCCTATATGCAAAACAGAAAAAGAGATACAGATGTACAGAACAGACTTTGGGACTCTGTGGGAGTAGGCGAGGGTGGGATGTTCTGAGAGAACAACACTGAAACAAGTATACTATCAAGGGTGAAACAGATCACCAGCCCAGGTTGGATGCATGAGACAAGTGCTCAGGGCTGGTGCACTGGGAAGACCCAGAGGGATGGGATGGGTAGGGAGGGGGGAGGGGGGATCGGGATGGGGAACACATGTAAATCCATGGCTGATTCATGTCAATGTATGGCAAAAACCACTACAATATTGCAAAGTAATTAGCTTTCAACTAATAAAAATAAGTGGAAAAAAAAGATATCAAAACAGCCCTCATCCCTCTTCTTTTCTCTCCACTCATCCAATGGATGATCTCATCTGTTCCATGGTCTTGAAGATCATCTATGGACTGATGACTCTCAGATCTCTCTCCTGACACAGGACTTGCATATCCAAATGCCTTCCTAAAGCTTTTTGGATATCTAGTTGATATTTCAAACTTAACACAACAAAATCTCCCATCCCCCACTTGCTCTTCCTGAAGTCTCTACAGTCCCATTAAGTGGCAACTTCAGCCTTCCAATAACCCAAGCCTACTGCTTGGGAATCACTCTTGAATCCTTTCTTTCTCCCACATACTATATCTCATCCATCAGAAAATCCTATCAGTTCTTCCTTCAAAATATCAGCAGGAGTCCAGCCACTTCCTTCCACTTCCACTACTACTATCATCTCCTGCTTGATTGTAGCAATCTCTTATAACAGTCACCATTCATGTTGGAAAGAGATGGCATCTCCCAATGGAGTAACTAAAGAAATTTTAATTAGGGACTGTTTACGAGGATACAGACAGGATTAAGGAAAATAAGCAAATAATGATCAAGTGCTTAGTGTCCAGCATGGCTTTGGGGGCCAATGGAATCATTATTACCCTTAGACATACCTGAAAGAACAAGAAGTGGGAGTAATTACCTGAAGACACACACAACAGGAACTGTACTCCAGTGGACAAACTCAGCCAGCCTTTGGCAACCACCATAAAGGAAGATGGAGAAAGGAAGACCATGAACTCACTCTCCTCCTGCTTTCTGATCTGCTGATCAGACATAACTGAACTCCAAGCTAGAAGACAAGGGAGTCCATTGATGTAGTCCATTAACTTCAGCCTCCTAGCCACCTGTGCTCCTCTGGGAAACAGAGCAGAACGGAAAACAATAGAGAGGGATCTTGGGGGGCAGGGAACAAATGTATTTGGCAAAATATCCTCATCTGCAAAACAGAAATAAGTATTACTGTTATGAAGTGAAATAATCAACATGAAGCATTTAGCACAATGTCTGGCACATGGTTTTGGGGAAAGAACAAATTTTATATGTTTGGCATTAATTTCCAAAGGTGGATTTTCATGGAGTGATGCTTCCCAAACTTCAGATTATGACCAATTAGTGGACTGCAAACTTAATGGATTTTCTGGATTTTTTTTTTTTTAAATAGGAAAGGAGCATACATCTCAGGAAGCAAGTGCAAGTACTGTCTCAAAAACATCAATTTCCATTAAGTTCAATTTAAATTCATATTAAATTCAATGTGTGTGTGTGTGTGCACATGCACATTCAAGTATGTATTTGTTTCCTAGAGTCACAAGCTAAAATATACTTCTTACTATTAATAAGAGTTATGGTCAAAAAGTGTTTGAAAGTCACAATTCAAGACTAAGTCTAGATACTCCCTCTAATCTCTCACTTATTACTCCCCCAAAAGTGACTTACTTGGTCGACAAATTTGAGAGGAGAAATTGAGTAGATGTGCTTAAGACTTTTCTCATTATCTGGTCATTCCAAGTCCCCTCTACTGTCTTCTCTTATTCTCTATGGTAGCCTAAATAATAACCCCCAAAGATACCAAGTCCTAAAACCTGGAACCTGTGAATATTACCTTATATGGCAAAATTTTTGCAGCTATGATTAACTTAAGGACCTTAAAATGAGGATATTATCCTGGATTTATACAGGTGGGCCCTACATGCAATTATATGTATCCTTTAAAAGGGAGGCTGTGAAGATTCTACACACAGAGGAGAAAGGCAACACGAAGACAGAGTAGAAAGGGATTTCAAGATACAGACCTTTCTTAAAGATTGAAGTTATGCAGTCACAAGTCAAGGTATGCTAGCAGATACCGCAGGCTGAAAGAAACAAACGGTGATTACTCATTTATTTATCAGTCAATAGACTTTTAAAAAATTGCTTTGAAGGGTTCTTCTCATGCCTTTAGTGTGCTTGCACTCACGAGTGAAGTGTCAGGAGAATTGGGAAGAACTTTGCACTCTGACTTCCCTCTGACCTTCTTTAGTAATAATAATAGCTACACACTGAGCGATAAGTATGTATAGAATACACAATATACATCTCTATCCTTACAAAAATTTGCCAAGATAGCCATCATACTCTTGTTTTACAAATGAGAAAATGAAGAGTCAGGAATAACTTGCCCAAATGCACACAAATAGTAAGTGACAAAGGTTGTGGATCTAGTTTGATTTGCATCCAAAAACAGCTATCTGCACTTTGAGTGTCTCCCTATGTTGTTCACCCCTGGTTTCCTAAGTCTAGGCTTGTGTTCCTCAAGCAAGCTACATATCATAGCTTGTATATACCAAAACCATATGTAACAGGAAGTTTTCAACATAGGAACTTTAAACTTTTTTCAGGTCAATTTGATCCCAAAGTCTTATATCCTACTTATCTTTTGTAGTTGTTGGGTTTAGAACTAGATTTTAAAAAGGCAAAAAAAGGAAGATGTACACTTAACACTAGGATCTCAGTTTTGGATAGTTTGTTAACAATGAATTTCATTACAGCTCAGGGCTGCCTTGGAGATCCAAATACAGACTCTTTTTACAGAGGAGGAAAACAAAGCCAACAAATTCAACTATTTGTCTAATAACCAAAGAGCTCATCAAAGCAGAATTTTATTGCAATGTAAACAGACTTATGATACTTTCTAAGTTCTAAGTGGAATTAATTCCAAATTTATTTTCACTATACAAACAACACACTACAAAATTTTCATTATTGTCTTCATTGTTTTTCTCTTCTCCTTTTATGTATAGATACATGATACCCTGTAAGGCAAAACCAAACATTACTTTTTATTTTGAGAAAGGGAGTAACCTTAAATAGCATTTTTCAGTTGATGTGATTCTGAGATCCCATGATCAGAATATTAACTGTCCTTAAGTCGTAATTCCATTCCACAAAACCAAACCCCAAACATTCACACAAGTTCCAGTCAAGTCACGTATTTAAATAAAATTATTTTAAATAAAAGAATGCCACAGAACAACCCCCGAAACAATATGGTTTGCTCCTTTAATTTTCTAGAATATCTTTTTGCTATACTGTATCGCTACATTTATTTGGCTTTATGGTGGAATTGTAACGGCAGGTATATGGATATTCATTACTCTTGACAATTACAAACAAAATAAATGCCAAGTGGAGGTGCTAAGACGTAAAGAAAGAAGAACGTTCAGAATGAAGCTACACAGTATTTGCTCATGCCCTTCTATACCAAAACCCTTCCCGTAGGAATTCCCAAATACTCTACGCTCAGAAGCAAAGAACAAAACGGGGCCAGGCTTGAAGGACAAACGCCGAGAAGCCCCACCTTTGAACCCAGTTAGGAGGTGACCCGCCTATCCACCAACCAATCCAAAGTCGCGTTCTCCACCCGCCCACTGCTTGAGCGACCTTTTCCTTCCCGTCCGCAGGCCCACTTTTACGACAGTTTTCCGACTTAGTTTACGGCCGCCACTGCCGTATTTCCTGGGGCGCCCTTGCCAAGGTGGTTTGTAAGTGCTGGTGGTGGACGAATTGCTTTGTGATAGAGGCAGAAACTTGGTGGGCTGGGATGAACCGCGCTCCTGGTGGAGGCAGGGGAACCGAGCAGGTGCCATGGTGAGTTCGGCCTTCCGGCCTCTTGGGCGATTTCAGGCCCAGTTCTCAACCTCAGCTCAAGGCCTGAGAGGAGAGGAGCCGCTGTCTGCCTAATGGGACTCTGAGCTGGGGGTGTAGCGCCTGGGGGAGTCACCCTCTCTAGGACACAAAGCTGTTGGCTCACCGCTCTCGGGCCTTTGTGCTTGCCGTCCCTAGTGCTCGGAGATAAATGGAAACGCACTTGATTATACCTGCTGTTCCCCTCCATCTCCTCGCAGTCCTTTATCTACATTGCACTGTCTTCCCCCTTTTCTCTTGCTGACTGACACACTTCTCGATTCCTATACATATTTGGTCGAAGGCGCTATGAAAAGCTACATCTCTTTGTTAAGCTCACGTTTAATGTTGAATCAGAATTTACAGGAACCCTCAGTAAACAGTTCTTTCTCCGGCAGAAACTTTATTTCCATTCCTCTTGATTGAATTTAAATGTGACTTCACTTTCCCTGAGGTGAAGTAGAAATTTTCAAGGGGCGGGAAATCATCCATTGTTGTAAAAGTAAATAAGCAAATCAACTTGCTTTTTTTCCTCCCTGCAGTGAAAGCCCCCTACCTTTACAATGCATTGGATGGAAAATTTGCAGGATCCTTGGGCAGAGTATTTTCATCCTCAAAGTTGTTTCTCCCGTTGAAATAAATTTTGTAGTGAGTTGAAATAGGAGAATGGGCATGATAGGATAGGGTGAGAATGAGAGAAATAAATACTTACTCTGTTTCCCTTTACCAGGCCAGTACAGTGGTAGCAGTTGGACTGACCATTGCTGCTGCAGGATTTGCAGGTTTGTTCATGGTTTGGGGATGGAACTGAAGTAGGAGATGTTGTTCAGTTCAGGTGCTCAGTCCTGCCGGACTCTTTGCGACCCCATGATTCGCAGCACGCCAGGCCTCCCTGTCCATCACCAACTCCCGGAGTCTACTCAAAACTCATGTCCATTGAATGGGTGATGCCATCCAGCCATCTCATCCTCTGTCGTCCCCTTCTCCTCCTGCCCCCTATCCCTCCCAGCATCAGGGTCTTTTCCAATGAGTCAGCTCTTCGCATGAGGTGGCCAAAGTACTGGAGTTTCAGCTTCAGCATCAGTCCTTCCAATGAACATCCAGGACTGATCTCCTTTAGGATGGACTGGTTGGATCTCCTTGCAGTCTAAGGGACTCTCAAGAGTCTTCTCCAACACCACAGTTCAAAAGCATCAATTCTTTGGCGGTCAGCTTTCTTCACAGTCCAACTCTCACATCCATACATGACCACTGGAAAAACCATAGCCTTCACTAGACGGACCTTTGTTGGCAAAGGAATAAAAAGTCTGCTTTTTAATATGCTATCTAGGTTGGTCATAACTTTCCTTCCAAGGAGTAAGCATCTTTTAATTTCATGGCTGCAGTCACAATCTGCAGTGATTTTGGAGCCCAAAAAAATAAAGTCTGACACTGTTTCCCTATCTATTTCCTATGAAGTGATGGGACCAGATGCCATGATCTTAGTTTTTTGAATGTTGAGCTTTAAGCCAACTTTTTCACTCTCCTCTTTCACTTTCATCAAGAGACGTTGAGGACTTTTTAATTATTTTGTTGCTTTTGTTTTTAGGTCGTTATGCTTTGCAAGCCATGAAGCATATGGAGCCTCAAGTAAAACAAGTTTTTCAAAGTCTACCGAAATCTGTAAGACTTATTTAGCACTTTTGCTAATTCTTTGCTGTGTATGAAGCCTAGAGCCAGACATTCATGGCGTTCTAAGTGATTGCTTTAGACCCCTTCTCTTGCTTCCCACGGGAAAGGTTTAGAAGTTCTGAGCTTTGTAATGGGGCTAAAGAATCAAATGTTATATATGATGGATTTGGGGAAGGGATGTTAACAGTTCTAGTATCATGAAATGTAATGTCACTTTATTGTTCATATGTGATTACCTTCAGCATCATCTGCTCTGCATCACACACACAGAAGGATCTAGGGATCTGAAGTGACCCATTGTTACTGTGTGGCTGTGGCACTCCTTAACAGCTTACTTGAATAACACAGCAGTTAGTTGGGCTCTGGAGTATGACTGAATGTGATAATACCCTCTGTGGTCAAAATTCAGAGTGAATATGATTTTGACATTCTGTAGAGAATTGCCTTTTATTGTTGTGATTGAGTTACATAGTGGGTAATGGTAGGCTTTACCAATATGATTTCTGACACATCGAGGTCAATGGACCTAATAGCCTGATTTTCTTAGTACTATCTTAAAGTCTTGTTTTAGTAGCTGCCTTGAACTTCAAAACATCCTTGAACAACTTGCTCACAAGATCTCCAGATCCTATAAAGCACTTGTTCTAAAACATTTAGTCATAGTCTGAGAACAAGTTTTTATTTGAACATGGCTAGCTTGGAATAATCTTCCCTTCACTCCCAGAAGAACTGGCTTTGAGGCATTGTTATTTTGTCTTGTTATCTTTGACAGTTTAGGTTGTCTGTCAGGGTGGGAGGTTGGAAATGGATGTTTAATGATCATTAAAATACCTGTTGCTACTTACAAGCTAAAATACCATAGGAATCACTCTGAAAAGTTTTTTGCTGGTTCTGTGAACATTTATAGACATTTTTTAGCAACTTTCAGTTTGATAATCTTTCCCTACAAATTCATTTCCTCTTTCAGGCCTTCAGTGGTGGCTATTACAGAGGTGGGTTTGAACCCAAAATGACGAAACGGGAAGCAGCATTAATACTAGGTGTAAGGTAACATTTTTTACATTTTTAATATTTTTCTTTCAAATTTAGAGCTATAAGCAAATGTTTAAGACCTTCTCTCTTTTTTTAGGAGTTATTTAATTTTTATTTTTGGCCACACTGTGTGGCATGCGGGATCTTAAGTTCCCCAACTAATGATCAAACCCATGCACCCTGCAGTGGAAGCAGGAAGTCTTAAACACTGGACTGCCAGGGACTTCCATCTATTATATACATTTTTTTAAACCTTAACATTCCCTACAAAAATCCAAAGAGAAGGCCCACTGACACTGAAGTACTTTTTAACTCACTGGAGGTAGGTTTTTCAACAGATAATCATTACTCAATGTTGTTCTCTATAACTGAGTGACAAATTTTGTGGTGAAAATTCTTTCATTTCCAGATACTTAAACATGCTTTCCAATAACGGGATTGTTGTAATAAATAGTTTCAAGTTCAACTCAATTTTTGAGAATACCTTATTTTTCTAAGGAGCTCTGTTAAGTTCTGTGATTCAGAATAGTCATCTTCCTTGTGTTAGAGAAGAGGCTCCTAGGTAGCTTTTCATACTTGATCCAGTTTCACAATTTTCCACTTAACCTTTATAGTTTTTTAATATGACCCAGCACTAGTCTGAAGTAAACAATACCTTTTCCTTTTTTAAATTAGCCCTACTGCCAATAAAGCCAAAATAAGAGATGCTCATCGACGAATTATGCTTTTAAATCACCCAGACAAGGGTAAGTATCATTACAGTTGCTAACACATTTTGTTGGGGTGACTAATTGTTAATAATGGGATAATTTTATAGCTAAATCTTGGCTGTTGTAAGGAAAATGCTTCAATTTGTTTGTGAGCATTGTCTCCCAAGCTGGGTCTACTTGCTGTTTTGGTATCTTAAAAGAATAAATAGAGTGGGAAATTTACTTATAGACTAATAAACAGATCTAGTAACTACTGTCATTTGGAAGTAGTGAGAAGCATTAACCATGTTTTGAGACCAGCAGTTGTTATGTGTCTTAAATACTGCTAATTACTTTTTGGGGTGGGGTATGAGGGGTGTCTACATTCTTAAGGAAAATGTTGAATTTCAGTTAATCAAACTACCAAAAACTTTTCCCCCTCTATCCATTTAGACTTTTTTTTTGGTTGTTGTTGGTCTTGTTTATCTCACATATAGACTTTTTAAACTAGTGGTTATCTAGTTAGAGAATTATAGGATGTACTTATTAGTTTCTGACACACTTCTAAGCAGCCTAAGGCTCTGTTGAAAGATCAAATGGAATACCAAAATATAGACCACAAAATCCATGAATCAGTTTTTAAGTCCTTTTACTTTCATGTGAGAGGTCTCATTAAGAGAGTTTTGGCTTCAGTGGGGTGGTAAATGGTATTTGACTGCATAACATCTTTCACAAAACTTAGCTGGTATTAACTACATTCTTGCCTGGAGAATCCCCATGGACAGAGGGGCCTGGAGGGCTACAGTCCATGGGATCACAGTCAGACATGACTGAATGACTAAGCACACACCAGAGAGCTTCTGATTCCTTAGGTCTAGGATGCAACCCATATATTTGCATCTTAACTAAGCTTACTGATTGCTTGCTGGTTTGGGGCCACACTTTTTTGAGACTCACTGAAATCACAGCTCCAGTTTAGTAGGAAAGCAGCTGTAGGTGATACATGAAGGGACTATTGATAACTGGCAAAGAAACTAGAGTGGGGTCTTCTAACAAAGCTCAGAAGCCTTTTGACAATTTCATGATTTTATAATAACACAATATGATAAATCAGTGTTCATTTATGAAAAAGGTAACTTAACACTATTTCAAAGTCACATGAGGATTTTTTTAAATCTTCTGTTTAAGCTTTTTCAAAAGGTGCCATTTTGTGTGTGTATAAATCTCCCTCATTGGAATACATCATTTCCCACTGATCAAATACATTAACTGTTTTTAGTCATCCGGTTCCAGTGTCATAGCTATTTTTTTAAAAAATTAAAATTTCCTTTCTGCTCATTTCATCTTAGATAAACAGAGGAGTTCTTGAAACAAGGTAATAGCTTTTCACCAGGCAGAAATTGGAGAATCCAATGTTATAACTATTCCTTTCTTCTTTCTTTCTATAGGAGGATCTCCTTATATAGCAGCCAAAATCAATGAAGCTAAAGATTTACTAGAAGGTCAAGCTAAAAAATGAAGTAAATGTATGATGACTTTAAGTTCTTATTCACTTACGCATACCAGCTTTTTATAATAAAATGCCTCAAACCTACAAATTTTAGAAGTTATTTAGTACAAGCTAAATCAAAGCCTTGGTATAAATCTGTTTAAATTGGAGGATTTTAAATCAGATTATAGATTATTTGTAGGTTATTTTATGGCTAAATGCATACCATTTAAGTGTTGTTCACTACTCATTTGACAAATAATTTGGTACCTATTTCAAGACAACAGTCTCTGCCCTAAAGGAATCCCCAATCTAATGGGAGACTGATAATTAAAATGTGATAAATATGATGGTATCAGCACAGGTTGTTTTAGTAGGGACTCATCTCATTGGGAGGGAAGGCTGTTCAAGGTACAGAGGACTCCCTAGTCACTTAGAACCCTGAATTTTAAAGTGAGTTTAGCCATAACGTTAACCTAAGAAATTGATGTAAGGTATGTATTTACCTCTTTGTCAGTGATAAATCTGAATTGTTTCAGATTTCATACATTAAAAACTGTAATAGTATGTTAAAGATTTGAGAGTACATGTTTTGTTTTTAATGAAGTATGTGCATTTTATTTAGGTAGCCCCTTAAAGAGACTATAAATTAATTGGTTATTTACATAATCAAGTTAAACATTTGTTAAAACACAGTAGGCAGAGCACTACTTTGTAGATACCAGGTGACTCATTTTAACAGCCTACTGGGAAATCACAGGTGATTTTGGAGGTATTAACTTGAAAATAAGAAATCTGCTAATAATGAGATTACTAGCCTTTTATTTCAATCTCCCGGACTAATCAAAAATTATTTATGAACAAGAGTTTAGTATCAACTAAAAACCAAATTTTTCAGACACATAGAAAATACGCCCAGAGGCAATCAAGCATTAACTTTAAAAAGGAAAAGTTCATATAGTAGGTATACTTGAGTGTTTAATGCAAAAATAGCATGTGTTTTAAGAGAAGTATTAAGACAATGGAATCCACTTTAAAATAATACTAAGGAGCACAACAGAGCATTTTTCTTTCACAATGATCAGTTTTTCTTTTTCTCTAGGCTTACCTTTTAAGAATCTATTATTTCATTGAAAGCTATTAGACTTACCATTTTTCTTGGGTAAAAAAGTCATGAATTTGAGGGCTCTAGGTCATGATAATTGATACAAGTATGGATGATCTACAAGATAGCCTTCATTGTTCAGTGTTTATTTTTTTTTACAAAATACTTGTGTATTAACATTTATTGACTATGATGTGCTAGCACTGTGCTAAGCATTTCCCCTGTATCTCCACAGTAGTTACTATTAAAGTACATTTTACAGGTTCAGTGAAGTTAAGAAACTTGGCCAAAGCAACACGCTGGGTCAAGAAAGCTGATCTTTTGCAAACCCAAAGATCTACGCTGTTAACCTCTACACTATGGTACCTTTCACAAATATGATAACCCAGGGATGTCTTCCTTGGTGGTACTGAGATACAAGTCTGGCACTTGTCATTACACTTACACCTTGAGGCTTTTTATCGGTTTCTCCTTTCAGATGTAGACACTTTTAAGAGGGAGGTACGTTATGGTTGAAGATAGGACTAGGGAATAGGAGATACAGGTTTCAAGTCAAAACTTCTGCTATCAATAGCCAGGCAACTTTGAGCAACGAATCTATATGCTAAGAGCTCTGCTTCCTTATCTGTTGCGGGGGGAGGGGAGGATGAAAAATTGTGATGATTTCTCATTTTTTGGATGGGAAAATGAGAAACTGCTGGGTTGCACAGCTACTGAAACTATAAGCCCAGAATATGTTCTCCAGTTTACTATGTTCACTTATAATTTGGTTCTCTATGTATTAGTCCTTAAAAGATGCCTGTTTACAGCCATCATATTTAGAACTAGCATACCAAAGGTTTAGTTTTCCTACTGACCCCCTTTCCTTTTGCCTTAACTGGGCCTCTAGGTTGTCATCATTAAGATGAGTCCTAACTGCTTCATAAGCTTTATAAACCTGCTTTGCTGGTGATGAAAGTAGGCTATAATGGGTAGTCCTGAAGTTAAATCTATTCCAACCCATGAGAGTTTTAAGTAAATTCTCTTGCTTTCAAGTATTTCACAAATGATGGGAATACCTGTGGAAGCATTTAATACAAGTCATGCAGACCAAAACCATTCAAGAAATAATTGAGAACCTGTAGGAAAATAGATGGAACACAAGTCCGTATCTATGTATTGTGATAAGCTTGGTTTTATAGTTTTCTCTGCAGTTCTTAATTTCTTCTGCTCTAAATTACAAGAAGGATAAAAGGCAGCTAGATGTAACATGAGAAGTGGAAGAAACTGGATAACTACCATCTTAACACAAGGGTAAAAACCTAAACATGTTGGCCTATTACACACTAAAGAGCTTTCTAATAGTCAGCACACTAGGAATTGTATGTCCTCTGCCTTAAAGACGACCTTGTATCAGAAGCCGTTTAAATTAATCCAGACAGAGTGTCTTCATTTAAGAGATAATCAAACAAGTTTAAACATTTTAGGCTAAAATACTGAGTTTTACTGTTTCAATGAGAATTTATAAGGCATCTTTCTGTTGATAATGACCTGTTAACATTTTTGCACTTCAGAAGTGTGTCTTGCAGTCATATTTTACTCAGCATAAATGATTCCCCCAAACATGTTAATTCCAAAGAAAATTAAGCAATTGGCTCCAAAACGTCAAAGGACAGAACATGATAGAAGAAAAAAAAAAAAACAAAACTATACATCTGAGGTTAAAATTAAAATGCTAGAATATGTTTTTCGTTCAAGAGTCATGGACTGAGAGAACCTTCAGTACTGGGAAACTTAAATAACTTTAAGCTCTGCTATTTGTTGTTGGCACTGTTATTCAGTGCTGTGTATCCGCTTGGAGTCAGCTGTTGCCTTAGCAACAGGATATAGGAAGAGCTTCTCTCCACTGTTAACACTGGCGATGACAAGGTCACATAGTCCAGTGTTAAGATATAATCTTGAACAAGTTAACACCTGCTGTGGCCTTAGTGGTATTTTAGTTAATGGAATTTCAAGTGAAGTCTTTACGTGACTTTCTTTACAGCCTGAAAACAGCAAGGTGAAAAATGAAGCTCAAAGAGGTTGCAGCACGAGCTCCAGACAACAATGAAGCATAAATTAGTTCATCTAGAAAAACTATGGGATAATTTTTATAACGAAAATTGTCTCTAACCTAGAAAATGAGTAGCTACATTTGACAATCCAAGTAAAATAAGGTACAAAATACAAAAACATCCAGAAAATACCCCTGTAATTTCACTCTTCACCCCCCGGCAAAATACCACTCATTAAAACACAAACTTGAGAAACTGCTAACTAGTATACTTAATAATAGTGGAGCTTTGACATTAAGGATATTAGTAAAAAATAATTTTGCCCTTTATTTCTAGATTGCATACAACATAGCTGGAAATGCCTGGGATAGATACATATATAAAACAAACACATTTTAATTCAGCATACTCTTTTAGAGTACATAGGACTATGGTTAAGTGTCACACAGTATCTAACATATGACTAGAACCAAGTTATATTAGAAAGGCCCGTATAGGATCTAGTTGGATAAAACAGAATATAGAAAAGGGTAGTACAACTAAGATAGTGACTCCCAATTCTGTACTTCAGTACCTGAAACATTAATATAGAAGATACAGATGAATCTGAATCTAAAGTGGTCCACTGACAAACCATTTTTTACAAAACTGTATCTCCCTTACAGAGTATGCACCTCCCTCATCCAGTAATTAGGGGTTTTCTGGATAGTTAGACTCAGAAAGATTCACTGCTTGGATGTCCAAAGTAAGTGATTATACCTTAAAACGTATTATTAGGTTGAACCATAAGAAATTGTCGCTTTGGTGGGTCAGAAGTGGTCAGCTGTTGGCAGTTTCCTATGTTTCAGCATAACTGACATTTTCAACCAGCAGCTGAATACAGTTTCAAATTACCACCACTTGCAAAAAGTTTTACTATAGCAGAATGCAGTTATTGCTTTATTCCAAGAGTCCTCTGAAATTAAACCCAAATGCTATCATAGGTTAATTATGGGTTATAAGTGACTATTACACATTCAAGCATACTTAATAAGAAACTAAAACTTAAAACTAAGGGGTCAGCAAATTCACTATATCAGGTATCCCTATAAAGGGTACAAGGGATCCAAACTATAAATAGCAAAGATAGGAAGACTGAATGAGACTTTACAATGAACACTCTACTTGCTACCTTCTGGAATACTGCTAAACCCATAGATCTAGTTCAAATCGAAGTTCCTGGAAACTTAGAAAACATAAGTAATTTTCCTTTACTCGTTTCCAATAATGACCAATCATCTGACATAGGACTTAACTGCATTATGTAACTAGTATTCCATCCACCTGTCTTTAGTAAACTAAGCTCACTGTAGGCACAGCCTATAAGAATACTGACTAGTTGGTTTCAACCTCAAAAGTCAATCTGTTTACAGCAATGTTAAATTAACATACCAACTTTGCAGACCATTCTCAGGTTAAACACCAAACTTACAGCAAACAGTAGCTACAAAAATACTTCCAAGGTGATGGATCCTAGCCACAAAAGAATGGCTGACCAGAAAAAAAGAGTAAACACCAGCTTAGTGTTTTCCTGTTTAATTATTTTGCTTACCTGTATATATCTATACTTGCTTTTTAAAGACTATTTACTTAAGCAATATTCCTCAGCGTGGTCCTAAGCAGTGTCTTCAGTGGTTTGAACTCACTACTTTGATATTCTTTCTCTCACCTTCACATCAAAATACAGTAACTACTTAAGACTTTTATGTATCCCTACTATAATTTTACCAACGATGACTGACCTGTCAACGAGAGGCCTAAGGCATCCCAAGTTTCAGGAAATGATCATTTTTACACCCATGTAATCTCACCTCTTAATTTGTAATTTAGTTCAGATATCATATATATATATATATATATATATATATATATATATATATGCTAAAACAGTATTTAACCTGCAGAGAAACTTGGTGAGAATTCTCTTGCAGAGAATTGGTGGGGGGATGGGAGGGGGTCACAGCAGCTGGCAAATTCTCCCATAGCAACATTTCATGTAACTAATAGCCAAAAAAGATGCACCTCTCTCAAAGTTTGGAAGGCTACCTCTATAAAGAATAGTTACCTTTGGGGACTGGGCTTTTCACTTCTAAATCTGAGCATATGATATTTTAAAAAAAGAGCCTATCATGATGCTATAGTATGTATTTTTAAAGGCTATTGGGATTAGTCATTTGTAAAAAAATGAAATCTTAATATTTATATCCTAGAATACGGTTGTCAGTTCTAAAAAATTCCTTGGGCTAACTCCACTTTTAAGATGATTTTGTGTTTCTTCCTTTCTCATTGAACCAGTCTTTACAGAACAAGGAGGATTTTCATGAATAGATTCTACTACCTGGAAGAAAATGAAAAATCATTTTCTTTTTGCCATATTTACCAATTTGGAGATTACTGAAAATTCCCATACCTTAATTTATAATTCTACTATTGAAGAGAAGGATAAAAAAAGCCAAAAATGTTACTTGTTTTTAAAGTCCAAAGACTGCACTATTCACACTACACCTTACTTTAAAATTTTCCATTATTAGGGTTTTAGGAAAAAGCATTTGATATTATCACAGCTTAACCTCACCAGTAATAAATCTGAGGGCTAAGGTTTATATACACTGACAAATATTTTTAGCTACACCCTGAATTATCCTTCAGTTGTAAAATCACTTAAGTTTTTTTAATGCACATAACAAATTAACACAAGTTATGCACATAAAAATACTTCTCAGATCCCAAGTGAACAAAAGGGCTCCCTCTTCTTGCTCAGTAGTCTTTATATAATATTGTGGAGCAAAACCCTCCCACAAATCCACAATTATTATCAAACTTGCGAACTTTTACTTTGTGTAAAAGTTTGTATATTCCTAACATTAAGCCATCTGGACAAAATATTTACAAAACAATCCAATCATTAATATGAGAACCTTTAAAATTATTACCTTGAAAACCAAAAATCAGTGACATTTCTTATTTAAAAACTGTTCATTATACTTTATAAAAATAATGAAGAATCAAAGGCAAAAGTAAAATTCTGGATTTTACCTCACTGCCTTCCAAAAGTTGCCTATGACTAGAATTTTGTTACAAAGACTTTCCTAATATCAAATCTCTGAGACCAATTCCCTAAACCATTCTATTCTAACATACTAAATTTTTAAGTACCAAGACTTCAGAGGATTCATTACAAAATGACCAACTAATATTTTAATACTATTTATGAACAAGTTTAAATGCATCTTAAAAAGCAATCAGAATACTACTCTAGGCCTTTAGGTAGGTCCAACTACTTTTCAACAGTTTGTTTAAAAAGTAGAAAGTTAAAAATCAGCAAATGGAAGATCAAAAGTTTATTTACTACCTGCATACAAAAACATATTGCACATCAAACAATCAAAACCAAAAAAAAAAAAAAAGAAAAAAAAAGAAAAAAGGGAGAAAAAAGAAAAGATACTCTACTGAAGACTAACATGTAGTTTATACAGAATAAACCTTCTGGAAATTGATCTTTTCAGTAGTTCAGGTTATGTCTGAATGGACATGACTAATTCAGTTTAGTGTTTTAACTAAAGCTATGTTTGATTTTTTAAATACTGTACACTTTAATAAATAAACCAAACAAAGCCTCAATGTAGAACAGTCACTGCCAATAACACCCAGTGTCCCTGCAGATGAGTGTTTAACAAATGTATTCCAGTGGTCTGCAGATTTTCCTCTACAATACAGCATTTTTAAAACACATTAAAACAGACCAGTTTCCAGACTAAAACTAATGAAGAAATTACAATTCAGTGCAAAATATCTTAGACTGCATTTCATTCTAGTTTTCCTCAGGTGAAGAAGTGGTTGCATATTATTAAAAATGTAACAAAAGCAGCTAATGCTTTCATAAAGAATATTAGGTTAGGGATCCCACCCCACCCACCTCCCCCCATCTCTGCCATATTTTGAAAACAAAATAACATTTCCTATAGCCAGCAACTTTTTTTAATGTTACATATACTATTCTCAAGGCACATCTGATGATATATAACACAGTAGGTGTCAAAGTATGTTTAACATATGATTTCTTCAGGATCCCTCCCCTTTCTGAATTCCAAATGGAGGAACTGAAAGTGCGATGGAAAGACTGGCGATCCATATTCTATCTTTGGCAAGCTTGTACAAGCACTATTGTAAAATGTAATGTAAAAGAACTGTAAACTAGGAACTTCTTCAGTTTATGAAACACCATTCAGGACTGCTGCGTCTTGAGTATTTTCTTCTTTTAAGGTATTAATCTTTTCTTCTCCTGGAGTACGCTGTAGCTTAGAAATTTCATCGCCAGAAGCACTAGTTGGGCCATTTATTGCCTTTTCTGAAGGACCATGCTCTTCAATCACATCTTTTGCCTGCCAAAGGGAGACAACTTTTTCAACTTCTTTATAAATAAAATCTATAACTGAGGAGGAAAATAACTACATAAACATTAATTAGCTAATAAATAATTTTAGTTTCACATACCACAATGATCTGAATTAAAACATTCTTAAAATTAAAAAAGGAAAAAAAAACAAAAACAAAAACCCCAATGTATTCCACCTCTCTGGGTCTTTCAACTCTTTATCTCTAGTAGCTAGCAATACATAAGCCACAGGAAGAATCTGTACCTGTTTTTTGAAAACTTGCACCTAATTTCATTTTAACCACTGGAAAACTCACCATATAAAAAGACATAAACAGTTAATACCCTAAGTAAGGCAAACCACCACCTATTTACTCACCTTTTTTGCAAACTCAAATTTACATATCAAATCCCTTAAAATATTTCAGAAAATTGAAACAAAGGTCTTTATCTACCACTAAGAAGAGGATCTATTCAGCCTATTGCTTCCCAAATTAAGGTTAACAGTTTCTATGCCCAGTATCTTTTACAAATGCTATTTCTAATTCTAATTGAAAAGTATTTCAGGCTCAAGCATGCATATCTTCAGTTACCTGGGGCCAAAAACAAAATCAAGAGTAGTCTTTAACTAAAATATTACTGGTCTGGTTGGGGAAACAAGTGATCATACAAGTTAAGAAGTAAAAATAAAACTAAACCATAACAAAAACAAAACCAAGAAAGCCAAAACCTACAGGTTAAATTCTCCTTACCATTTCTTTCTTGTTTTTAGCCAAAGTTTCCCTTGGGAGGTTTCTTTGTCTGCTCTGAGACTCAGCTCTAGAAATATAATCTGCAACTGTGACTGTTGAAGATGAGAAAAAAATTACAGGTGTTGAAAAAATATTTCTAAAGTTTATTTATGGATAAAGAGTAATTTTACTTTTAAAATAGACTAATGGTGGGTTACCCAATTTCAAAATTTTCTTAAGATGGGTACCACCTCCAACCAAAAATGAAGTTTGAAAAATATGCCTGTGGTTTGGTGCTGACTGTAGAATATTTCAAGCTGGACACAGAGGACGCCTAGATTAAAGTCCTCTTCCACAAGAATCCAGCCATTTGCTTCTGGTTAGTCTACAGTTGTGGGATAAGTTTGATATAAAAACCCACAACTAAGAATAGGAAATGCCGCATTCTAAGCCCAGATAGTGTTTGCACTTATGGGGGGGGGGAGAATGGGTAAATTGGGGTGTAGCATGCGTCAATATGAAATTTTCATCAAACATATAAAAACTTTATTACTCAGGTATTATTTAATAGTTCTGTTTTGGGGTTTTTTTTTTTTTTTTTAAGCACAGTAAGATTTCCAAGTGTGTTTTATGGTTCCTTTTTAATATTTCACACTAGAAACTGTTCTGAGTAATATGAAAAAATTCAAGCAAACTAAAGATTTGTCCACCATCTTAAAATGTGGACAATGATCATGGTGGAAAATGTCCACCATTAATTCAGTAACTATCCCCTTTTCATGTTTTGCTAATCTCTCAAGGGACTGACCTATTTGCAGTGGTGGTGGGGATTGGGGAAAAGAAGGGAAAAGACTAACCAAAACTAACACCCTGCCAGCAACCCAATGGCAACAAACTACCTCTGGTCTGCTGGGACTGGCCTCATTTTAAACCTCAGAACTCTCTCTCCAAGGACTTGCAACTTAGAATTCACTGATTTGAAGAAATATCAAAATAATAAGTCTCTTCCTTTCAGAGAATTTATTTTCTCTCAGAAACTGATGAAGAAAAATCCCTGATTATGTAAAATATGGTATAAATTATGGGAGCAAGTAAATTATGTAACAATTAAAACTTCGATAAACTTAAGTCACTACATACATGGGAGAACTAATCCATCAGGTTCAAATTACATAAAATAAATCATTTTAATATAAGACTGGACTGTATTTACAATTCATTTCTCTTAATTATGAATTAAAATGCTAACATCTTTATAAGATTCAATAATTTATAGAATTATTATATGAATCTTTTTAAATCTCAAGGAAAAAATTTAATTCAGAACTAATAAACATCTTTAGAAATACCACTAAAAGATGTTTCATGTCTTAGACCTTTCCCTCTATAAGAAACTCAATATGCTCATTTTGGAGCTTTAAAAATCATTTAAAATCACTGTAAATGAATCTATAAATAAATTTAATGGTTTCCAAAACTGGGGAGAGGGATCAAACCCACTCCTTTATTATGTCTACATATATGGAACCACAAGCATCCTAGGAAGTATTGTAGTTTGGAGAGCACCATGATGAATTCATTCTGTTTCCATGGTTCAGCGTTCAGTGACACCAGGAAGAACTCAGCTACCTGGAAACCTTGATGCACAGGCGCACATACTACTAAATCTGAACTTACGGTAATTCTTAGAACCATTCGCCCACTATGCAGACATAGAACTTTGATACAGTTTATCAATTAACAGGCACTTAGCTGGAAAGGTAAAAACCAGTGCCCATCCTCCACCAAACAGAGGTAAAATTAAAAATAACCTCAGTTGATCCAGAGAAAAACCTGTCTATAGCCAGATAATAGTCTGTTTTTAGTCCTCATAATGCAAGCCACTTAAAAGTTCAAAACAGATAAGCACTTATAATATCTAGGAAAAAAGTTGAGGCAATTTGTGTGGCGTAATTTGGACTCCAGAATTTCCTCTAAGGGATCCAAAATTAATTAATTGTACACCAGTACACTGCTGCACTTTGCTAAGTATAGTAAATACTCACTGCTTAATTAATACTAAAGGCAACAAGAAATTTTAAGCAAATATGAACAAATTAAATAACTGTTTATTTCAGAGAATGCTGACATTAACTTTTAGATAGACGCTTCCTTCCTAGAACTGCTGCCAGAGTGAAAGGAGAAAATGATGTGTTTGTTTCACCTATCCTATCTTCTGGGTGTGTGGGTGGGTGTGTATGTGTGTGTGTGCTGGGGGCAGGCTGAGAAAGGCAATGAGTTCTAAAGAGGAAATCAGTACTTCCAAAGAACAGAGTAAAAACAGGAATAAATGCAGTAGAGAACACAAATCATTGTCAAATTATTTAGAACTCCAATTACTCAAGTTTTGATTAATACCATGCAGAAATCTCTTCCTCTTCTTTATCAAAGCCTTTTATATTATTCCCTTTATGTCCTTTGACTTAGTAGTGAACCACCATCCACCTAGTTACTAAATTATGTTTTAATTTATCCTATCTCAAGCCCATACTAGTAACTTAAATTTCCTTATTTATAAAGTATGGCCAGAAACTGGTATTCACTGCTATGCCAGCTTCAAAAACACAAACTAAATATAATCTCTTCATCCCAAAGATATTTCTAACACTAAAGAGAGAGAAAAGAAGATAAAAAAATAAGAAACATTTCCTCAAAACCTATTGTGACAGTATTTAATTTCTTTTAAATTTACAACTAAATTTAAACAGGAACTTTTTTTCCCCCTAAGAATGGGAATTAATCCCCTTAATCAGTTTTCTCACACGTCTCGACAACCACTAAATTTAAAATACTAAGTAAAGATACTAGAATTTATATTCTTTATTTGGGGAAAAACACAAGAATTTGCTTTGGAAAGAATGCAAAATTGATTAGTTTAACAAAAGGGATTTATTTCTGGTGCACACAATTTCTCCACTGTGAATATACATGTGATTCTCTGTACACAAGAAATGGAATTAAGTTCCAGATAGTATAGACACAGCAAACAAGTTTCTTTTAAGTTACTAAAAATTTTATCTACTTAAATTAACATTCTAAAAGTAAGTAAGTACTATTAATTTGAATAGTTAGTAAGTGTAAGGGAAAAGGCATCACACTACAATAAACAAAAACATAACATGCATTCCTCTTATTAGGAAAAAGACACTTTCAAGTATTTTTCTCATTTATATTTTTTAAACTGTGGGTACTAGAACCCCCACAAAAATGAGGTGCTGAATCCAGATATAGTAGCAGGCACCATGCAAAAGCTGTCCAGTTTTGCCAATCATCCAAAATCACAAGCTACAACACAGTCCCTGGGATAGCAGGTCCCAACTCAAGTGTGCAGAATCTGCCAAGTGGACAAAATAATGGTCTTTTCAACAGTATTTTCATGTAAAAAAATTGAGACACAACATTAGTTCAATTAGACAGGTTACATTACGGTGTGAAGGAAGAATGCATTTTCTTAATAGTAGTCTTATTAGTTGAGAAAACAATTTATGCAATGCACATCTTGAATGTATATACACACATGTGTACATGTAAGTATAATATATTTAGAAAGCAGACACATGACATTTTTTTTTCATGCTTATGACCTGGTGTTGTCAACAGGTCCACTCAAGTTACCTGGCTGTCTATCTTCTGCCTGACCCCTGAAACGACGCCTGCGGCTACGATTGCGTCGCTGGGGTTTTTTTTCACTATCATCTGTAATTGCAAAGTTCACCATGAAACTATTCTGACAAAAACAATGCAAAAAACAAAGCAAAAAAAAAAAAAATTCTTGCCTTCAAAGATTTAAGGGGAAAGAACCTTTTAATTAAACAGGAAAGATAAAACAATACATGCTATTCACAGGAAAAATACTTTTGGGGTTTTAAACATTCCTACTATATTAACAGATGGAATCATCATCCAGAAATTAAGAGGGTTTTTAACTCTTGATTAAACAAACTCTAAGACTTAATTTATCATTCAGGAATAAAATTTTCCTCTCCAACAGAGTTTAGTTTTTACCAAAGTTAATCACATTTTAGTGCTTTGGAAATCAATGCCTGCAAAGTATACACACTTCATTAGTGTCATTTATAATACTACTTAAAGAGGCAAGATGAAAGCCCAATTTTGGCTTAGAAGATTGAGAGTATTAAGTGCCCCGCAGTTTGAATATCTGTATTGTTTTAATGGCATTAAAGGGCACTTTAATAAACCCTCCCAGTTTCGAACAGTCTGACTATACAAATCTGAAAACTAGACATTTAAGACAGACACAAAGCCATCTACCTACTTAAACACTAGGAAAAATTCAATTTGTGAATTGCATATGTTTGATTTTTTTTAAAGGCATCATATATTAACAATAGTATACCGTAATATATATCTTTTCCCTAAATGCTTACATACCTAGCCCATTTTCATTAACTGAAGCTGTATCGGATTCAGTCATCCCATCCATCAGAACAGCATCTTCATCAGTCCTTCGTCTACGAGACCGCCTACGACGGTTAGTACTGTGATGAGATTCGCTGGCATCAGTGTCTGCAGTCTGATCTGATTCTGTATTATCAAGTAAGCTGTATGGATTGCTGTCTGGATCTTTGAGCACTAAATGCATGTCAGAGGCAAGAAATATTTGTTTAAGAGAGCTGCAGTTATTAGAAATGTTTTGACCTATATTGAACTATATCAATTAATAATAAACTTCAATTTTCCCCCAATAAAAATACATCCTCTGTCTTCAGACAAAATGTTTTCTGTATCACTATTTTACCTGAAAGATAACAAATATGGAAAAACTTTAAATGATGATGAAAAATTAAAACAAGATGAGTGAACACCTTGGCTTTCTACCGTTTCTCTTGGACTTGTCTTAAAAACATTAGGAACTAGTATACTATTACATATTACTTTTTACATTCACATTCCTAGCTAATTCTGTACAGAGGCTAAAGAAATAAAAATGAAAACAAATATTCAGCTAATATACTTCCAAATAATACTCAACACCTGCACTCTATGACAGAACAGAAATCTATTATTACAAACTGAAGCAAGCAAAAGAAGTCTACACAAAAAAAGGCAAACTAAAAAGTTTGAAATTCTAACTGGTTATAGGAAAATGTGGGAATGAATGCTGACTAGTACTCCCATCTCCAGAAAGAAAAAGTATAGGTGGGATATGGTAGGGTAAGAGTGGGAAAGGAAAGGTTTGTAAGACATAATTTATAGGGGAAAAAAAATACCCATCTTACCTATGTGCATTATTGCTTCCAGCAATCAAATTATAGAAGAAATTCACCTAATCACGATTTTTCCTAAGTTTCCTTTGGTAACAGCTAGCAAGCTAGCATCTTTGCAAAAGACACTAAGTTTATCCATTAATCATAAACACTATGTAAAGTACATTTACTTTCAAATTCAGCAAACTGTAATGTTAAACCTTGGTAACAGTGAGCAATGTTCTAAAATATAAAAACTATTTCCCTCAAAGTCTATAAAATAAACTTAGGACTTGAAGATTATCACTAGAACTAGAGAGTACTTTTTTAAAGGTTCTTCGAAAAATGTGATTTGATTATAACAGTGGTTTTCCTACAAATGCCATACAATAATTGTTATGGTTATATCCCTGACAGTCTTTCCCCAGCCCATTATGCTAAGCAAGAACATTCTGTCAACTCCTACACCACCACTTAAGTTACAGCATTTAAATTTTCAAAAAGACAATGAGTAAAAGGTTTCTTATATCTCAAATCTCAGTCTTCTAGACACTCCTCTTTACAGGTGAATTCCTCAAACAATAAAAGATTTTTAAAGAAGGTGATTTCACAGTTTTTCCCTGTTCCAAAGTGGTGGAGTAGCAATAAATGCTTTTCAGTTGTATACAAAGGTATTTAGATTTCTCTATGGAGAAGGCAATGGCACCCCACTCCAGTACTCTTGCCTGGAAAATCCCGTGGCTGGAGGAGCCTGGTAGGCTGCAGTCCATGGGGTCGCTAAGAGCTGGACACGACTAAGCGACTTCACTTTCGCTCACTGGAGAAGGAAATGGCAACCCACTCCAGTGTTCTTGTCTGGAGAATCCCAGAGACGGGGGAGCCTGGTGGGCTGACGTCTATGGGGTCGCACAGAGTCGTACACGACTGAAGTGACTTAGCAGCAGATTTCTCTATACATTAGAATTATCTGGGTCTCTCTGGCAAACAGAAATATATAACCCAAGAAATTCTAGAGGGGAAAAAAAAATTCTAATTACCTAAGCGTCCAAAGTCTGAACATCTGACCAATGAAGCAGAGAAGTCAGCTCCAACTAAAATTACTCTGACCTGAATATTCTGGCTAAACTTTCACTGAGAGACACTCTATAGTGCTTTTCCTTATGATGTTGTTGTGTGTGTGTGTGCACGCATATATATATATATATGTGTGTGTGTGTGTGTGTATATATTCTACTGTTTTCCTGAGACAGTTAAGCAAAAAGAGAAACTTCCAAAAACGGGGGGCGGGGGTCCTGGGAAATGGATTAACTTTTATGAAATTATACTGTTTACGAAGAAAAGATTCTGACAGAGTATATAAAAGACTACCAGAACTGATGGAAGATTTGCCACCACGTGGTCCACCACGACCTCGACCCCCTGAAACACTTCTGCCTCTTCCTCCTGGGCGTCTCCTGCTGTCACGCTGATGCCGACTCTCTCGGTCATCTTCTCCAGCCAGTGACCAATCACTCAGCTCGTCTTTACGCTCAGATTCAGTTTCAGATGGGTTAGACAGCTCAGAGTTTGTACCTTGGGAAAGAAGAGAACATAAGCCTACTATATTTCTATTTTAAGAAAGGAGTGAAATGTTTCAAAGAATTTCTTGCAAATCATTGTTTAAATAACACTAATATATGAAAATGCATTTAATATGGAAAATATTTTTTAAAAATTTTGCCCACTTTTATGTCTTTAACAAATTGCCAGTATAATAAAAAAATAACCACTATCCAAGTATTTAAAAGCCAATTTAATGATATTTATAAAAATGAGTAACAACTGTATAGTGTATTCTATTCTATCACTTGATTTTAAGGAACACTTTTTTCCCCCACATTTAACATCTCTGAAATCAGGCTATTTCTTACAATTGATTGTCTCATAAACTGGGAGTGCAGTTTTAGTGGCTGTACATTAAAATTTACCTTTTGCACAATAGTGCCTTAAGTTAGAACAATACAATATTTCAAATCTCTGAACAAATTTTAGGTTGCTCTGGAAAAGGATAACTTCAACCTGACAATAAGAGATGAAGCCATTACCAGTGAGACAAAAATTCAGCATAACTTTGAAAGTTAACTACAGACTATTTCTAACATCCCAATGACTGAATTTAATATTTTTTAAAAATGCAAACACCACAAAGATTCTATAAAAGCCTACAATATCATATAAAATCACTATTTATGTGTCAGATTTATATGACCCAATCACTAACATACTCATTTCCACTTCTCTATTAGGTCTGGGATGGCACTTTTTCATCCTTTCATCATAGAGCTATCCTATGCTTTTCAAAAGTTCATTTTACACCACTTAGCTTTTACAAAAGACTTACACTAGTATCTGTTTTCACAAACCAAAAGAAATCCAAAGAGGATTTTCACTAAAAAGGGCATGAAGAGAAAACAGCCTTCGGTATTCGCTTTGCAGCAAACCGCTGCAATTAAAAGAGGCAGAAGCACAGCAAGCAGGGAGAGCAGCACCCCCAGCTCCCGCCTCAGGAACTAAACTCAGCATCTCAGCATCAAGCCAACAGATCTTTGAACCGTACTGGTGAGCATCTGGGCTTTATTTCCTGCATCTATTAGCAAGATGTGTCCTAAAGTAATTGCTTCTTCACTTTATGCCATTTCAGCTTACAAAAGGTTTCCCAGGAAAACTACTTTCTGACAATGTGGGAAACTATATGTGCAAATCTATCTCCTTAAAATTAAAAGCCCAGTTCAATGTCTGTAGCTTCAGACCAATTTAACTGAAAACAGACATCTCCCCTCATTTCCTTAAAATTAATGTAAAATTAATAAAGTATTGCCATGTGTTGTTTTCTTTTTACAATGTGGATTTACTTCCATATTGGTTTACAGTAAAGGGGAGCTCTCTTGTACCTCTAAATGCCCACGGAAGCCTAGCAATGCACATAACAATTTTCTCCTGATAAATTAATTTACTGCATAATTATGAAGTTCCTATGCTAAACTCGCAAATAAGAATGATTTCAAGATAAACTAAAAATACCCCATATTAACTCCATAGTCATTTAATGATAAAAGTAAAATACAAGAGCTCTTCAAGGAATAAAACATAAAGTTGAACAAAGCCTACCAACTTCCTTTCTCCTTTAAAGAGGACTCTTCTATCTGTCTTTTTTCTCCATATACCATATAGATGTAGCTAGTAATGAATGGATTAAGAAAAATGTAGCAAGTTTCTAGTACTGACATTTGCATCTTTGTTAAGATGAGTCTCATACTAGAAAATGAATCAAAACACTTATTTTTTCCAAAGGATAAGAAAGAATTTGTTAACTGATGCGCCATGGTTTGGTGGAATAAGGGTAATATATCATTTCATGAGTAGTTTAAAACAAAACAAACAATAAAGTCTTGGGAATTATAAAAATTTTTGTTGAATTTATTTACAAACCTACATACCCTGCCTGAAAACATTACCAAATTTTGAGGTTAGATGAGTATCTCGTTTTAAAAGGTTTCAACAAAAGATCCTATCAAATTATCTTTAAAAATACAGTGTAGTATTTAACTCAGTATCACGAGCAAAAAAATTCTCATAGTTTTAATTTAAATCTAGCATTCAAGATACTTATAGAAGGTATCTAAAATCATAAATAGACTTCAGGAGATAAAGACAACTATTAATGTCAAAAAACAAAAAAAAGGCTAATGAACTGGTAAATTCTCCATTTTCTTCATATTAAACATTTCTGAGATGGCAAAAGGAACTTTGCAAATGAAATTAAGGTTAAGGAAATAGGTTTGGGGATTATGCTAGACTATTCAGGTGAGGCCAATTTAATCACATGAATATTTAAAAAATAGAGGACCATTCTCAACTATGGAGAACCAGAGAGGTGGCTGAATAAGGACTCTCTATAATCTGTTGTTGTTGAGTTGTTAAGTCAAGTCCGGTTCTTTTGTGACCTCATGGACTGTAGCCCACCAGGCTCCTCTGTCCTTGGGATTTCCTAGGCAAGAACACTGGAGTGGGTCGCCATTTCCTTCTCCAGGGGTTCTTTCTCACCGGGGATTGAACCCATGTCTCCTGCACTGGCAGGAGAATTCTTCACCACTGAGCCACCAGGAAATCCCATCTACCTGTAATTACTGGCTTTTTAAGATGGAGCTTGAAGGAGGACCTAAGCAGAGGAATAGAGGTTGTCTCTAGAAGCTGGAAGTATCAAGGAAACAGATTTTTTTCCTAGAGCCTACCAAAGGGAATACAGACATGCCAACACTTAGATTTCAGCCCAGTGACATTAATGTCAGATTTCTGACCTACAGAACCGTACAATAGTACTGTTAAAGGCTTTGAATTTTTAATTTGCTGTATAATCAACAGAAAACTAATGCTCTGTTGAAGTTATCACAATCATTCCAATCTCAATTTTGTAAAATATTAGTTCATAAATCCAGAAATTATGGAGGGGGCTACAAGAAATAATGATCCATAAAACCAATCCCATTTGTAATGGCTCCAACAAATAAAAATTGTTTTCTACAGAATTTTAAATCAGATTTCCCTAAAACTTCTAAAATCACCTTATGAAGATGGTTCACATTCTTTTAAATGAACATGTATGCTGAACTTAATAGCTAAAGTACCACATTTTATCAAATCTGCTATGCCATCCATTGTAGTCACAATATTTTTTGTGCCACTTAAGAAAATCCTGCCAATTACAGTTCTAAGACAACATCCATTGTAAAACACGTTATAAGTTCAGAGATGTTAAATTCAGAAAATGTTCCTTATATAGATTATATATATATTCCTCACCTAAAAAATCTTCTGCCATTAAGTAGACAAGAACATCTATAACCAAATTCAAATAATTTTTATTTCTCTGGAGCCCATTTAAGTTCAACAGCTATTTCAGAAAATACAATGTTTAGTTTGAAAAGACTCAGAAGTAAGAGTGCCATCTACTGAACAATTTGCATAGCGTTCTTCAATCCAAATGTTATTCCTCTACCTTCTCATTTAAATTTATTATCTACTGTCAACAAAAGCATTTTGCCAAAGAGGGACCTCTCATCAATAAGCTGACTTTCCAGAAGCTTATAAAATTCTTGGATGAATTCATCAACCAAAAAACCAAATCTGATTATTTGCAATAGTAATTTGTACCTCTAAAATCATTCAGTATGTACTTTTCTCTATTTAATTACTGTCTTTTGTATTAAATGTGTTTTCAGGACCGCAATTCTCAATCCTTCACATAACACATTAACTGGAATTCTTCTTTTCAGGTTTCAATACAGGGTTAACTTTAAAATAATGAAAAAGTAGGAGAGGGAAATTACCATTCAACTCTACAACAAATGAAATATAGTACCAAACTGACTCTGACATCATTAGATGATCCTTCAGACATGAAATATGGATGTGGAATCTGTACACTATAAGCTTTCATGTATTTTTATTTTCCCTAAATGCCTTCTATTCTGGAAAAGGCTTATGAAATATTTTCCCAAAGCAGTTTGGATGAACATAGGGGAGTAGAGAGGAGAGAAGAGGAGAGAGAAGGGAACAGAAAAATCAGGTCACTGCTAAGATCCAAGTCCAAATGTAGAAAAATGGAACAACTCCAAAGCTGAAGAAGAAGTAAGAAATTTAGGATTAGAGAATTGTTGACCATCACCATCCACAGGCCCCTTCCTACATGGGTTAAGTCCCATCTTCAAAGTGAAATGTACCTTAGAAAAATGTTCGTTTATGTTAATTAAGTTCTAACTTTTAAAGCCCTCATATCATTGAAATCCTGTATTTCACAAAATAATTGCAGATGTGAGATATTACTATTCAAACTGCCAAGTGAACCAATATAGTGTATTTTAAAAACTAGTACAGATTTGCTATATGTAACTATAGCACAGTGACTAGTGTATTTTTTACTTTTACTTTTCCTAAAAGATAAACAAAAGGTAAATCCTAGTAGTATCACCACTATCACTAGGTTTTTATTGGAAAATGTATATGATTGTACAAGGAAACTATCTGAGAAAACCAGTTGTATATATATTTAAATATTTAGAATAAAAATGGTCATGAGCTATAAACTTAACAAAAACGTGTTTCATTACACAGCTACTTGAACACTACAAATCTTGTACAGTCATTAATATAAAATACAGTCACTACTATTAAAACATGTACCTCAGAACTATCTCCTATCCTCAAAACCAAGATAAAGTGATGAACTGAACAATAATAACCAAAATGTTTTGAAGCACCTAAACTACAACTACTACCAAAAAGAAAACAATTTTTTTACCATAACCGGAGGTGTAATTAGGGCCCCGACGACCTCTGCCTCTTCCACTATAAGACCTAGAACCTTGTACAGAAGAGACGGTACTTTCATCAGTGGCATATCCTTTCTCTTTTTCAGGCCCTCTGGTGGAAGAAGGTCTGAAACCCATACCAATCTGTCGAAGTTGTTCATCAATCTGTAGTCGTTCCATTCTTAGCTGTTCTACTTCCTATAATGAAAATGAAAAAGGATAAATCTTATATGTATTTCTTTGTCTTCTTAAAGCCTAGAGTTGAGCTATACTCTGGTCCTACCACTGAAAGCAGCTGTGATCTTGGGCAGTTATTTGGCAATGTAGACTGTATTCCTAGTGAACATAATTTACAAGGTCAATTCACCAAGCATTTACTAAATGCCTTAGCATCATGTGCCAACCATGCTAAGTGCTACAGGTATACAATATAGAAAAGACAAGGACTCTTCTCCTTCAGGGCAATGTTTACAGATGAGTATTAGAATAACCTAGGGGATGGTTAACAGACAACTGCTGAAATACCCTACTTTAATAGCTAATTATCAGACCTAGTCTTCAAGGAGTATCAAACTCTGCTAAATGAGGTAAAGTACCACCTATGACAGGTATTACTAATAAACTACTTTCCTATCAAAATAGTGACAACTGAGTTGTGGCCTAGCTGAACTGGTAGACTTGGTCATTCAGAGACTGAGGTCATTACAGGATGTGAAGGTAAGGTGTCTAGAGAAAGCTCTTGGCTAAAAAGCAGTAGAGTACTGGAAAGACAAATTTTTCAAAGAAAGGAATGACTTAATCAAGGGTGCTTTGAAAATATTAACAAAACAATTATCTCAGTGACTAAAAGGAAAACACAACTAGAGACAGCAGTCGAAGTACCATAAACAACAAAAACACAGCAGGAATAAAGAGACTAGAAAATGACAATTCCAACTTATAATAATTTTAGGTTATTTCTTTTCCAAAACCTTTTCTCTTTATTAACCCAGATAGGAGTAAAAAACAATGGTTAAGAGTTATCAAATGATATATATGGAGGTAGTTCATGTGATTCAGGGAGTACCAGTAACCATCACGTGCCAACTCTGCTAAGGGCTACAAGTATACAATATAAAAAAGACATTGTTAGCCTCCAACCAATAAAAAAATTAAAAAAAAAAAATACAAAGATAAAAACTCATATTTGAACATGTGGAATTTGACTTACCTGAGGGAAGTTTAAAAAGGAGGCTGAATTTTAAAACATTACTACATTTACAGTGCAAAACAATGAGATAAATGATGAAAAACATAAATGTTATCTTAATTAGGTTATTAAATATTAATAAAGAGTGATATCAAATACAAAAAAAAAAAAAAAAAAAAAAAAGACATTGGACTCATCTCCTTCAAGGGAATGTTTACAGATGAGCATTAGTAACCAAGAAAGCCCACAGCATTCCCGGTTCTATCTCCTATCGGCAACAACGTTAAGAGTGGCCATGTCTTAAACAGAAGGAAAGAAATATAAACGTTCAGAGGAAAAAAGAAAAATGTACATGAGGCCAATCATTTTACTACGGCAAAGGACCTTTTAATATTTTCACACAGAAAGGGAAATATGAAACTGAATTAACAAAAATAAAGATTTAAAAATTTACTACAAATACTAATATAAAATTAAAGTTTAATGTGTGAAGGAACATGATATAAATATGAACACTGTACAAACCTTTAGATAAGCAATATGATACTCTAAAAGCACTTGCACATTTCCAATGCTTTCTTTAGTGCCAACAAATACAAATGGAACCATTCCCTGTAAGAAAACAAAACATCCTCAGTATTTAGTATTTATGTCCTCTAATTCAAAACCAACTTTCAAAGAAATTTTCCATCAAACTGGCATGAATTTACAAATCAGATGTATCTTTAGTAGTGCTTGCCTTAAAAACATAAAACACATTGGGCAGGTTCTCCCTGTAATATATGCTCATATACCAAAACTTTCAACATCTGTATGTTGGAAGTACTTTGTGACCATTAACAGAAGTATCATTTACAAACTTTCAATATTTACACAGTGTAAAATAAAGAAATTACTGATATGGACAAATAGTCACCTTAGTTATTAAACCAAATGAAAGGATTAACCCTGACCTGTTTTACTTAGTTGAATTTCAAAAGACAGTTTTAAACAGTGAGAAGGAAGGAAAGTAAGATACCTAAATGATGTTTGTTTGTTTTTTCTTTAAAGAAATAAACTTCCAGCTTCCTATTGGCTAAAGAAAATGAACAGTCTAAGGAAACTCACCCAATCACTTTCAATGTCCTTCACTTTCTTGATTTTACACAATCATTCCTGACAGTTATTTAAATAACCTGGCTTAAGAACTTTGGGTTCTAAATACAGAATTAAGTGTGGCTCAACTTTTTATTCTATATAAGAAACCACTATGTGACTTATTTTCAAAATAATTTTTTAAAAATTTAACTAGTGAATTTTAGTATGGGAAATTAAAAAGAAGAAAGGCACCAAGGCAGGTGCTAAAGCCACAGTACAGAGTACAGCTATCAAGGAGCTTAAAGCTGTAGTGACTCTAAAAGAAGTAATTACAACTAGGAAGGGATGAAACAAGGGACTCTAACTTAGGCTTAGGAAGTGAGAAAGCCTTGAGCTATCCTCAAGAATTCACATGCAGAAAACAGAGGATGCAAAGTGAACGAAAGATAGAAGGGGGGAAAAAAGAGCTAGAAAGTTTTAATCTGTAATGTAATTCTAGGACTATATTATTTATGTTCATTTTTAAGAAATATCCCAATTGTACAGATGAGAAAAAAATGTGCTCCAAGTCATAAAATCAGCACCTAACCCAACCGATTTCGTATCCAGTTACCTAATTCCAAATAATATCCACTTGTTAACTGCCATAATCTATGTTAAAGAAAAAGGTAAAGGGAATCACAATCTCAGAAAAGATACTAAACGTTCCTGTAATAATCTCACTGTAAAGTATTTGTGGAGGTGATGGAATTCCAGCTGAGCTATTTCAAATCCTAAAAGATGATGCTGTTAAATACGCCAACAAAATGTGGAAAACTCAGCAGTGGCCACAGGACTGGCAAATGTCAGTTCTCATTTCAATCCCAAAGAAAGGCAATGCCAAAGAATGTTCACACTACTGCACAACTGCACTCATTTCACACATTAGGAAAGCAATGCTCAACATTCTCCAAGCAAGGCTTAAACAGTACATGAACCAAGAACTACCAAATAGATGTTCAAGTCAGATTTAGAAAAGGCAGAAGAACCAGAGATCAAATTGCCAACATCTATTGGGTCAATGAAAAAGCAAGAGAATTCAAGAGGAACATCTACTTCAGCTTCATGGACAACTCTAAAACCTTTGACTGTGTGGATCACAACAAACTGTGGAAAATTCTTCAAGAGATTGGAATACCAGGCCACCTGATCTGTCTCTTGAGAAATTTGTATGCAGATCAAAAAGCAACAGTTAAAACTAGACATGGAACAATGGACTGGTTCAAAACTGGTAAAGGAATATGTCAAGGCTGTATACTGTCACCCTGCTTATTTAACATATGCAGAATACACCATGCGAAATGCCAGACTGGAAGAAGCACAAGCTGGAATCAAGACTGCCAGAAGTATCAATAACCTCATATATGCAGGTAACACCACTCTTATGGCAGAAAGTGAAGAGAAACTTTCAGAAAGTGAAGTGCCTCCTGATGAAAGTGAAAGAGGAGAGTGAAAAAGCTGGCTTAAAACTCAATATTCAAAAAACTAAGATCATGGCATCTGGTCCCATCACTTCATGGAAAATAGATGGGGAAACGATGGTAACAGTGAGAGACTTTATTTTCTTGTGCTCTAAAATCACTGTAGATGGTGACTTCAGCCATGAAATTAAAAGATGCTTGCTCCTTCGAAGAAAAGCCATGACCCCAACCTAGTTCAGTTCAGTCGCTCAGTTGTGTCTGACTCTTTGAAACCCCATGAACCGCAGCACCCGAGGCCTCCCTGTCCATCACCAACTCCCGGAGTTCACCCAAACCCATGTCCATTGAGTTGGTGATGCCATCCAACCTTCTCATCCTCTGTTGTCTCCTTCTCCTCCTGCCCTCAGTCTTTCCCAGCATCAGGGTCTTTTCAAATGAGTCAGCTCTTTGCATCAGGTGGCCAAAGTACTGGAGTTTCAACTTCAGCATCTGTCCTTCCAATGAACACCCAGGATGGATTTCCTTTAGGATGGACTGGTTGGATCTCCTTGCAGTCCAAGGGACTCTCAAGAGTCTTCTCCAACACCACAGTTCAAAAGCATTAATTCTTCAGTGCTCAGCTTTCTTTATAGTCCAACTCTCACATCCATACATGACCACTGGAAAAACCATAGCCTTGACTAGACGGACCTTTGCTGACAAAGTAATGTCTCTGCTTTTCAACATGCTGTCTAGGTTGGTCATAACTTGCCTTCCAATGAGTAAGTGTCTTTCAATTTCATGGCTGCAATCACCATCTGCAGTGATTTTGGAGCCCAGAAAAATAATCAGCCACTGTTTCCCCATCTATTTCCCATGAAGTGATGGGACCAGATGCCATGATCTTAGTTTTCTGAATGTTGAGCTTTAAGCCAACTTTTTCACTCTCCTCTTTCACTTTCATCAAGAGGCTCTTTAATTCTTCTTCACTTTCTGCCATAAGGATGGTGTCATCTGCATATCTGAGGTTTTTGATATTTCTCCCGGCAATCTTGATTCCAGCTTGTGCTTCCTCCAGCCCAGTGTTTCTCATGATGTACTCTGCATATAAGTTAAATAAACAGGGTGACAATATACAGCCTTGATGTACTCCTTTTCCTATTTGGAACCAGTCTGTTGTTCCATGTCCAGTTCTAACTGTTGCTTCCAGACCCACATACAGGTTTCTCAAGAGGCAGGTCAGGTGGTCTGGTATGCCCATCTCTTTCAGAATTTTCGACAGTTTATTGTGATCCACACAGTCAAAGGTTTTGGCATAGTCAATAAAGCAGAAATAGATGTTTTTCTGGAACTCTCTTGCTTTTTCGATGATCCAGCGGATGTTGGCAATTTGATCTCTGGTTCCTCTACCTTTTCTAGACCCACCTAGACAGCATATTAAGAAGCAGAGACATTACTTTGCCAACAAAAGTCTGTCTAGTCAAAGCTATGGTTTTTCCAGTGGTCATGTATGGATGTGAGAGTTGAACTATAAAGAAAGCTGAGCACCGAAGAATTGACACTTTTGAACTGTGGTGTTGGAGAAGACTCCTGACAGTCCCTTAGATTGCAAGGAGATCCAACCAGTCCATCCTAAAGGAAATCAGTCCTGAATATTCATTGGAAGGACAGATGCTGAAGTTGAAACTCCAATACTTTGGCCACCTGATGTGAAGAACCGACTCATTGAAAAAGATGCTGATGCTGGGAAAGACTGAAGGCAGGAGAAGGGGAGGAACAGAGGATGAGAAGGTTGGATGGCATCACTGACTCAATGGACATGGGTTTGAGTGGACTCTGGAGTCGTCGATGGACAGGGAAGCCTGGCATGCTGCAGTCCATGGGGTCGCAAAGAGTCAGATGCGACTAGTCGAACTGACCCCACATAAGTCTGTAAAACCTTCAGATTTGTTTTCACGTTCAATGCTTTGAAAATTAAAAAGTTTTGTTTATTTAGGCTTTTAGCTTTTCTTTAAATATTAAAAGATATAGCAAAACAGAATACACGCATACCCACACAGCAACCAGATTAAAACTGAGCAGCATTGGTTTCTTTTAGAGAAAGGCACCGTGTGCCCTCCCCTTCCTCTCTTTTGTATCCTAATCTGTTTGATAATTTACATAATCTATTTGGTATCTTTTAGCAATTAAATTTCTCGTACAGAAATTCTGGCATAGAAATGGGAGGTAAAAATGACCAAAACTACAAAGTAAAGTGTAATAATTTATGAAGGACATCCTAAAAGAAACAGCTTGCAACAAGGTGGTTAAATACTGGAAAGCAGCTAGGAATAAGTCAAGCTAAGGGAAGACTAGATATTAGTTATCAAGCTAAGATATTTACAATTGAGTCATTTAATGACCCTGTCCAGTAAACACCTTAATCTTCAGACCAATTCTAGCCAGCAGTTATAAGCCAAACTGCTACTGTTGTTTAGTTGTTAGGTCATGTCCAACTGTTCTGCAACCCCATGGGCTGTAGTCCACCAGGCTCCTCTGTCCATAGGACTTCCAAGGCAAAACTACTGGAGTTGGTTGTCATTTCCTCCTCTGGGGCTCTTCCCAACCCAGGGATCAAACCTGCACATCCTGCACTGGCAGGCAGGTTCTTTACGACTGAATCACCAGGGAAGCCTGGTATGCCAAATGGGTCACCATTATTTTATACATTAAGTATATAAACAGAGATAGTGTCAATTATAATAGTATGACACCCCTGATTTTAATGGGGTCATCACCCACCCTCCAGGTGGAGTATGGTGTTTGCTTAACATGAAGTTAAAATTAACTAAGGTTTACATCAATTTTTAAAGCTGTGTAGGATGTAATCAATCTCTAAGTATCCATTTGCATAACAGTCATTTGTTTTTCCTCATTCGTTTTTATCACCACATCCTAACTAATTAAAAGAATCAGGGAAATGGTATCTTTCACTGGGGTCTTTACAACATCCAATATGTGGTGTGAGGCTGTTTATCTTAGAAAATATAAAATATCTTCAGTTTCCTCCATGTGTCTTTTTTTTAAAAAACAAAACTTACTTTGTCCAATAAGCAAACGAACTCCCCATTTACCCACTGTGCAAAACTGAAGAAGTTGTGAATGTACTGCTTTCTGGGAGATAATTTTGGGAGTGGGGGAGGGGGAAGTCTTTGCCTTATATTCAGACATGTAACTATAAAGAGTTGACCACCAGAGCCACAAAGGTTAGTGATGCTTAAAGTGGTGAATAAGAAGTTTAAAAAAAAAAAAAGTACTGTGGACAAGACATTAACATGTAAGAAAAAGACTGAAAAAAAATTTTCAGAAAGTTGGCATCAGCTGCTGCTGTTAAGCCACTTCAGTCATGTCCGACTCTGTGTGACCACATAGACAGCAGCCCACCCGGCTCCTCTGTCCCTGGGATTCTCCAGGCAAGAATACTGGAGTGGGTTGCCATTTCCTTCTCCAATGCATGCATGTATGCTAAGTCACTTCAGTCGTGTCCGACTCTGTGCGACCCTATGGACAGCAGCCCACCAGGCTCCTCTGTCCACCGGAGTCTCTAGGCAAGATTATCAGAGGGGGTTGCCATTTCCTTCTCCAATGGCATCAGAATGACTAGCAATGTTAAAGCTTAAAGATTTCAATTAAGAAATGGTCAGAGCTTACAAAAAAAAAAGTCAAAGAAGTATTATTAAGAATTCCTTCACAGCCAACTGTTTTGTTTAGAATACCAAATTCTTTACACTCTTAAGTACAAAAAAAAAAAGAACCGATAAGATTATCAAACTAATGTCTTTTTTTAAATCAAAATTGGCCTTTTTACTGAAGCACTGAGAAACAGAACTTAAAAAAAATTCCACTGCAGAGTGAGAGTAGTTCACTGGATATAACTTTCTTAAAACAATTTTCAATATATAAAAGACTGGGTGGTGGGGGGAGCACATGAAGACTATGTTTTAAATACTTACATCTTCTCTAGGTAGTTTATTTTCATTGTCTCCTTCAATTCTCACCCGAACCACACCAGATTTGTCTACTATTTCTTGAATAACTTTGCCATTTTTCCCAATTACTTTTCCTTTAATAAGAGAAAACATATATAATAATAAATTAAAAACCAACACTGCTATCATTTCAACATCAGCCCAAATAATTTATGACTTGCTATCAAATTATAAAAACCAAGCAAAACTGCATCTTTTTACTCTCAATTAACTCACCCTAACAACAACTGAGAAACATACCCTTGGTGTGAAACCTCCTCCTCTTCAATATGGCTAACATTGCTACTATTAACTGAGAATGATAACTCTACTCACATGTAAGATATTTTCAAAGTCCAACTATTTTTTAATATGTTCTATACCATTTTTATATTTTTAAAATATCAAGTCTAACCCATTTATTCCAAAAGCTTGAATTATATAAATGAAGGCAAAAAGAAAATTTTTATTTTGGTATTAATTACATCAATTTGTTTACATTTATGACACATTATATATATTATTATTCAAACAACTAACAATGTCATCAACCTGGCTTTTATTTTCAAGGTCCTACTTAAAAAACAACTGTGACTTGAAGATTCTTTTAAAATGAATATTCTCTTCACTGAAATAAAATGTTCACATTTAACAAGTATTACATTGTACACCTGTAAGTTTTTAAAGTACTTTAGAACTATACAACTACATACAAAATGTATATGGGTTGCTGTCTTCCTAGATATGAAATATTGTGAAATGACACAGAATTCAAATTATTTACCTTCTCCACACTTAACCTGTTAAGTCTGTCAAATAACAGTTACTGAGTATCTGACAATTAGCGGACAAACTAAAAGGAGGATATGAAGATGCTCTTCACTTAGGGAACTCACTTTTTATATAGCTAATATACACCCATAAAATAACAAAGCAATATTGGGTAGTGACCTGGTAACAGAAGTAAATGTTCCGGTAACCATTACTATAAATAGATGTATACTAAGTTAACAGTAACATCTTACTTGTTATTAAGTTCAAATCCTCAGTTAAAATGTTACACTATATCAGTACTCTATTTCCACAATAAATTAATTTTGGCTAAAACAGGTTATAATGCAAGTTTCTCCTACTGCATGCTTGACAGAACAGCTTTCAATAAAGAATAAATAAGGGGGAAGGGGGACAAACAAAGGAATAATGGCAACAGTAAGCCAGTCAGTACAACAGATACTATGATAGGATTTTCAAACCTCCTTGCCCAATAACCCTAAATTTAAAGGTAGCAGCAACCGAACAAGAGACAAAACAAAATAGAGTAGGACAGGGAATTCACATGATGCATGTCTTCTCAGAGCAGCCCTAGCAGCAGCATATAAAAGCAACCTTCATGTTAACACAGTGAAGCTCAAGCAGCAACTCCATCCTTGACCCTGCTAAAAATAAGCAAATATCTTTTCGAAAAAACAAAAATCAGATTGTTACATCATACCCCCTCCCCAAAATCTCTGCCCCTTACTTCTTGTGAACTATACCAGTGGTGAGTGAATATCCATCACCCTTCTGGGGTCTGTGGCAAGGACCTACCTGCAAGTTTTATTTAGTCCCACCAGAGACCGTCAATATTTTAACTGATCATTTCCACAGTTTAAATTCCAAAGCATATTGACAAACTGAAGCAGACCTGTGGTATAATTTGAGCACTGAGCATAAATGCTGAAGGGACAGAGTAGAGAAGTGATTAAGGAAGGCTTCCAGGAGGTGAAGTTTCAATTCATTTTCAAATCAATGTTCACATAATACTTTTGATTTGGGAGGGGTGGGAATGGTCAACAAGTCTACAACTCTTGGAACCTGAATATATGTGAGAATTTTCTCTGAAACTTACCCACCAAGTAGTCCTCATTTCCTTTTACTTCTCAGTCCTCTTTTTCTCTTTCACTTTGACTAAGAATGTACTATTTCTCAAAAGACTGCTTCACCCAGAAAACATTTTAGAGAAAGATGTAGTACTACTATAAATAGACAGCACTCAACTCAGGTTTTTATACTACTTCTGAGTATTTAACCAATGTATAATAGTTGCTGCTAGTATTTATTTTCTAAATAGTAAACAAATAACCCAAATAAACAAAGCCAACCAAGCCAGGGTAGAGGAAAACAAGAGACATGTTAGGTTCTCACATCACTGAACAGATAAACAAAGAGAAGAATCTGAGAACTATAAATATATCCAACTTCCTATTTCTCAAATATGAGAAATTTTTATTTAAAATTAACACTACCACAAATTCTGTAAGACCAATGCTATCTTCTACAGAATTGTTGGATTGGAAAGAACCCTTGGACACACTCACCTCCAAATCACTTTTACAAGTGAAGAAATCTAAGTTAAATTAACGTTCTGTGAAAGCAGCAACCAAAATGTTAGTACTGATAGCTGTCAATAATGGGAGCATTATATAAACAATAAAGGGAATCATTTTCAAAAGCATCGTTCTTGCCAAAGGTCATGTTCCCTCTTGACAGCAATGAATATTTGGTAACATTTTGTATCTTACCATTTATTTAAATTATATAAAATTCCTAAGACTTATACTTAATTTTAACCTCTCATCATCTCCAGCCACTCAGTACACAGTGATTGCTAACAACGGATTAAGTGGAGCTAAATTAACTGGTAGTATATCATAGACATCCAAATGTTTAGGCAGAAGTGAAAAGCTTTTTCTATAGTTGAATACCAACAGACTGTCCAAATTCTTGTAGTGTACACTATTATACCAAATACACTACTTGTTATTGGCCAAAACAAACATATTTTTATAATAGCACAAATGTGCTGTTGTTTTTTAATTTTCACCTATTAATGTTTCAGACTCTGACAAATAAAATGTGTACAGAATCTTTTCCTAAAGGTAGAAAAGCTGTGAGTGAAGTGAACTTGCTCAGTCGCGTCTGACTCTTTGCGATCCCATGGACTGTAGCCTACCAGGCTCCTCCGTCTATGGGATTCTCCAGGCAAGGATACTGGAGTGGGTTGCCATTTCCTTCTCCAGGGGATCTTCCCGACCCAGGGATCAAACCCAGGTCTCTCTCATTGCGGGCAGATGCTTTACCATCTGTGCCACCAGGGAAGCCCTTACTTATATATAAATAGAGCCCAAGGGGCTCGATTTCATTATGGTCAAAAAACTAACAAGACTCAACAGATAACCAAAAAAGTCATAAAAAAATAATTTCCCTAGAAAATTTCACTACTTTATGTTGATGCTTATATTAAACATTTAAGATAATCACTAAGCATAATTTAACAAGTGACCAAGATTTCTCTATGTTTCAGACTGCATCCTAAAGGATAGATCACACAGATACAGAGAATATTATTAACAAAGCTATTAAACAACTGATCTCTCAAGTTATAATGCTCATTAACTGCAGCTTCAAAAGCAAAACCTGTTGTCACTTAACTTACAACCCACGGGCACAGCAATTTTCCTCAAAAGTGTCAAAAACTTAACAGTGAAACCTCCCCTAATATCATCACCATCCTTCTCTTCTGCCCATGACTTATGACTTCTTATCCTTATTCGAGGTTTTTGCAACAACTATCACCTTCCCAAAGCCTACTGTGTAGAAGTTTATTACCCTATTCCTAGTCCACTCAAACTTTTTCTTCTGCACCAAACAAAACAATTACCACAAATACCTTCTCAAAAAAGTACTACAATTTTGATGGATATATGAAAGATAAAAAGACATCAAGCAAATGAAAATATTAAGAAAGAAGCCAAGGGATGAAAAAGCTTAAGAAAAACTGTAATGCCAAACTGTTATTTTTTTTAAAAATTCCACATTACTTAGAAGGTAAAAGTTATCAGAAAAGGCTAATTTTCAATTGTCATCACATGTAATTAAATAATATTTAACTTAACATTTAGTAGAAGTACTTACCAACAAGATTCCTAGGAACCTGAATAAAATCCTCCACAAATTCCAAGAAACCTCTAGCCTTTTTTACAGCATCAGCACTCTGCAGGGTAGGGTGGGGGAACAAACATGAAATTCAATCTTGAAGAAACCCACAATCCACAACAAAAACACAAGAAGGAAAAAAGAAACTGAACTGTCATGCTCCAGTACAAGATTCTGCTCAGATGACCAAAGTGCTATTTCAAGTCAAGTATTCATAAAGTACTTTTCCAAAAAGAAGCGTAATCATTAAAGAGCTAGGGAAAAAAGGCTTTTACAATCAAAATGTTAGACATCTCTAAGGTCCCTAAGACATCTAAAACTGTCTAAACAGACATCTTTAAGCTCCTGTGAAAACTAAGAGTTTAACTTACTTATGTTAGCGAAATTTTAACCCCATCCTAAATACATCTGGCCCACACTTCTATGCTGGATTCTTCAGGTGAATTAAAAAAAAAAAAAAAGACATACTGTATGTGCTGTCTGCATTGTTTTCTCCTTCTCAACGTAAGAAACGATTTAAAAGGCTGTTTTTGTAGAGATGCATTTAAAAAATTACCTACTAATATGACTATTAAAATCCCTAAGCTCTAACAGTTAAAATTTTAAAAAACTAGAAGATGGGGGGAGGCTCAGGTTGTCTTCTCTAAAAGGAATTTATAGTTCTCAGTAACAATTATCTTCCACTTTTAATGTTTGTCCTTTAATAACCATAAATCAAGTATATTGTGTGCTCACTATATCATACACAGCAAAAATTTAAAATCCATATTCAATCTTCATAAACTGTTATGGTAAGCACTATTATTTTCATTTTACAATGTGGAAAACTATGCAGGGGAATTGCGTAACTTTCTCCAAGTCTTCTCAAAGTGGTAGAGACAAAATTCCAATTCAAGTAATATGGCTCTAAAGCCTTTCATCTTAACCACTTTGGTATACTGCCTACTTATAAAGGTTTCAGAAGTAAAAATCAGACCTCCAGTCAGATTTACTATATGACTTAAATGAAAAGTTGAGACTTAAAATCATCACACCCAAAAACTCATCTATTTACTCTAATGTGAAGGATGGTCTTAATGAAGGAAAGCCTGTTTTATTTTTCAGATTATTTTCCTGCCCACACAGATGTCACAATTAACCAGTGACAAAATATTTAAAATTCAAGGTCTACAAAAGGTATTATATACTATTTACAGCTGCCAGTGCCTGACATAATAAGCACTCAAAAAATACTTGAATAAATTATTTACAATGCACATAAAGCTGAGAAATTCAGAAGCAGCTGATTAAGGAACTTTTGAAAACAGTACACATTAAATATCCAGTAATCTTTCAAGGCCCCATAATTATATATATTAGCATATTATAATACATTTTATATACTAATATAGTATCTTTAATCAACCTACATGTAATGATACTAGACTTGCAATTTTAAACCATTCCACCCAGACACTAACATTCCACACAACAGTTAATATGCTCTAGTACAATTACCCAAGGTGGGGGACAAGTAGCATACCTCTCCGTAGATTCTAAATGTTCCAGTATCTTCATCTAGCTCAATAGCTGTAACTCCAGGAACCTTTCTAGCTTGCTGTATGTTACTACCATGTGTTCCTATTGCCAGGCCCATCAAATCTTCTCTCACAACAAATTCCTCATGAAAAGCTGCTGCAAGTTGCTTTGTGCACTAGTAAAACAGGCAAATTAGTATTATAAAAGATAAAAAAAAAATTTTTGTACACCCATGTTCATAGCATTATTTACAATAGTCAAGAGGAGGAAGCAACCCAAAGGTCTACTGAATGATGAATGGATAAACAAAATGTAATATATGCACACAATCAGAATTATTCAGCCTTAAAAAGGAAATTCTGATACATGCTACAACATGGACAAACACTGAGAACATTATGCTTAGTGAAATAAGCGAGTCACAAAAAGACAAACACTATATGATTCCACTTACAACAAGGTTATCTAGAGTAATCAAATTTGTAAAAACAAAGTAGAATGGTGGTGGCCTGGAGCTGGGGGAAAGGGAAATAGGAAGTTGTTTAAACAGACACAGAGATTCAGTTTTGCAAGATGAAAAGGTTCTGAAGATTGATTGTTCAACAGTGAATATATTTCCCAATACTATGAACTGCACACTTAAAAATGGTTAGGATGGTAAATATTATGTTTATTCTACTACAATTAAAAAAAAGAAAAGGAAAAAAAGAAAAATGGTAGTTCACTTGGTCATGTAATGGAAGGGGGGGAAGTCTGATCATTCTATTTAATCATGGTCACAGAAAACAGTAATTTTAAAACAATTTTCCAGAATTACCCACACAGGGAGCTCTCCAACTCAAATGATTCCTATTTCAAAACTCATTCACGTATCACTTGTTTGGAAGTTTGAAATTAGTTAAGGGCACTCATGTACTTGTTCTAAAGATAAACAAACCTCAATTTCCCTAAGACAGTGCGTGGGAGCACACGTAGGTGTGGGAGGGAGTAGGGGCAACAAATCACCTAATAATGTGGCAGTGAAAAGTAGAAGAAAACAGGAGTACCTCAGGACAGAAGAGAGAGAAGCAATGACAGGCTCTTTTTTAAAACTACAAGCCATGTAACCTCCTCTCTTCTTACCCAAGAGTTGTTATACTAATGAACTAGTTACTGAGAAAGTGCATTGACTGACAGCTCACAGGACAATAAAAAACAGAGTAAAGAACTAGCAATAAAGTTCTACTGGAAATCCCTAGTGAGTTTCTAAGCTCTTTGGCACCACTCAGTTGTTTAGCAGCTAAAAGGCTATGTTTGATAAAAGTAGTAGAGAAAAGTAACTCTAAGGACACAATAATTCCAATTATTAGTCATAAAAGAGTTCCCAAGTTGCCTTACCTAACAATCAAATAGTTTCAGCCATAGAACTTGAATAATATACTCACGAAACTAAATGAGAAGCACAAAAAACCTTTTACATGTAAACCCACTTACTTCTAAATGCTTAGTGGCCTCTTCATTTCTGGACATAAGCATCAATTTTGTACGAATACTTCGCAAGTGCATGTCACTCAAAATATTTACTCTCTTCACAGTTGCTTCACTGGCAGACTATAAACAAACAAGTTACTCATTCAAAAACTTAAACCCTTTTTTTAAGATAATACAAACACAACCTTCCAAATAAAGCCTCCCTTGATTTTCATCTACTGTACTCTCCTCACCTAACATGCACCCCCTCCCACAAGTAATCTTACTTGCTTTCTTAATTTCCATATTACTTAGATCTGCTCTTCAAATTATAATGGGGGGAGGAGGGATATAGAATCCAGGATCCCATACGTTAAAAATTTTATGACATAAAGAATGCTGTATTAAGATTTTTCCTCCTTTCTCCAGTAAAGATTTACAAATTAACAATTTTATAACTGCAAAAAAATTTTCCCCCATATTGTATTCTAATAAAGTCACCATAAAACAAGTTATCTTTTATCTTTGAAATATTTAATTATAAAATATGTGCAATGTACAGTTTAATAAAGTGAAAAGTGTTAGTCACTCAGTCCTGTCTGATTCTTTGCAAACCCCATAGACTGTAGCCTGCCAGGTGCCTCTGTCCATGGAATTCTCCAGGCAAGAATACTGGAGTGGGTTGCCATTCCCTTCTCCAGGGGATCTCCCTCACCCAGGGATTAAACCTGGGTCTCCTGCATTGTAGGCAGATTCACAATATCCGCTATATACCTTAAAATATGGAGCTATCTTACCAGTATCATTAGCTGTGTTGTTTCTGGATGGTAAAAAATTCTGCATGCTCCTACTGCTTTCTTAAAATCTTTATGTGCATTTTCATTAGCACACCTAAGGAGAGAGTAATTCACATGTAAGACCGAAGCAACAGGTTAAATTTAGAGGGCAATTATAATGAAAACTCTTGTATTTCATACTGACACCACCCATTGAAAACTTTTGTCTGTTAAAAAACATTTTCCATCAAAGTTTTAATCGGGTGTTTGGGGTAAAAAAGATTTTTGTAGCACTGAAAAATCCTCTTAATTCACAAAGCAATTCAACAGTAAACAAAATTACTCACGCCTCTCTCAAATCCTCAGGAACATCCACTGTGCATTTAAAGAAGGTATTTTTTTTGACAGTTTTATTTTGATTGACAGGCCGAAGTCGTTCAAATGTGACTATTTCATTGTAAGTGGCATCACAAGCAGCATATTCAATGACATAAAACTAAAAGACATCAAAACACTTTAAAAATCCCATCCAAACAAAAATAAAGAGCTTTATATGAAGTTCTAATTACTTTGCTTGGCTTAAGCAGTAGACCCTCCCCTTGTGGCACAAATACTAAGCACAGCTTAGTTATAGCAACCTGATTTGCCTAAACTAGATTAGAGGTTCTTACAAGCAAGAACTCTGGTGGTCCTGACATGCTTCCAGAATACCCCTGGAGAGCAGCTCTGGTGTTTGCAAATCCAGAACACAAACAGAAATTAATGATCTGATGAATTTTTGAAACATGTGATTATTTCTAAAATAGGCTTTTTAACAACAAAACTAAGAGTTGGAGTAACAGTTACAGAAACCAGGAGTCAATATATTTCCTTGAAAATTAATCACAAAGCAAGTTTTAACATCACTTACTTCTCCTTTCATCATTCGAACTTTAGCTAACCACCATCCACATGGTTCTTGATCATTTGCTCTTGAATATACCTGACGGGAAAAAAAGTGCCCTTATTCATTTATCCCAAAAGATTAACACTGTAAATAATGACTTTTTATAAGTGCAAAATTATGTTAAATTCAAGAATCAAAAAATGTTACTGTGAACAAGATGAAACAGCTGCATAAGTGTAATGTAATAAGAACTATATATGCATAAGGCAGAGGAATCAGAGATCAAATTGCCAACATTCACTGGATCACAGAGGAAGCAAGGGAATTCCAGAAAAACATCCACCTCTGTTTCATTGACTATGCTAAAGCCTTTGACTGCACGGATCATAACAAACTGTGGAAAACGCTTAAAAAGATGGGAATAGAACACCATCTTACCTGTCTCCTGAAAAACCTGTACATAGGTCAAGAAGCAACAGGTAGAACCTTATATGGAACTGACTGGTTCAAAATTGGGAAAGGAGTACAACAAGGCTGTTTATTGTCACCCTGTTTGTTTAACTTATATGCAGAGCACATTCATGCAAAATGCCAGGCTGGATGAGTTAAAAGCTGAAATCAAGACTGCCAGGAGAAATATCAACAACCTCAGATATGCAGATGATACCACTTCAGTGAGAGAAAGCAAAGAGGAACTGAAGAGCCTCTTGATGAGGGTGAAAGAGGAGAGTGAAAAAGGCAGCTTAAAATTCAATATTAAAGAAACTAAGTCAAGGTATCCAGTCCCATCGCTTCCTGGCAAACAGAAGAAAGGTGGAAGCAGTGACAAATTTCCTCTTCTTGGGCTCTAAAATCACTGCAGATGGTGACTGCAGCCATGAAATTACAAGACAACTGCATCTTGGTAGGAAAGCTATGACAAATCTAGACAGCATATTAAAAAAGCAGAGACATCACTTTGCTGACAAAGGTCCGTATAGTCAAGGCCATGGTTTTTACAGTCGTCATCTATGAATGTGAGAGCTGGACCAAAGGCTGAGCACTGAAGAACTGATACTTTCAAACTGCGATGTTGGAGATGTCCTTGAGAGTACCTTGGACAGCAAAGAGATCAAACCAGTCAATCTTAAAGGAAACCAGACCTGAATACTCACTGGAAAGACTGACGCTGAAGTTCCAATACTTTGGCCACCTGATGCAAAGAGCCAGCTTATTGGAAAAGACCCTGATACTGGGCAAGATTGAAGGCAGGAGGAGAAGGCGACAGAGGATGAGATGATTGGATGGCATCACTGATTCAGTGGACATGAGTTTAAGCAAACTCTGGGAGATGGTGAGGGACAGGGAAGCCTGGCATGCTGCAATCCACGGGGTCGCACAACTTGGCGACTGAACAACAATGTATATGCTTAAATTTTACTACTGAAAAACAGAATTGAACCTGTTTGGGCAATTTGGCGCCCTGAAAATTGAACTTCAAATTCATGAAAGTCTAGTCTAGTGAAAGTGTCAGTCCAACTCTAGTGAAAGTTGCATCCAACTCTTTGTGACACCATGGACTGTAGTCCAACAGGCTCCTCTGTCCACAGAATTCTCCAGGCAAGAATACTGGAGTGGGTAGCCGTTCCCTTTTCCAGGGGATCTTCCCAACCCAAGGATTATACCCAGGTCTCCTGTTTTGCAGGCAGAAAACTTAACCATCTGAGCCACCAGGGAAGCCCCAAATTTATGAGTGTCTAATAAACATAAATAAGTATTATTATAAAGAAATGTTTCTCACAAAACAGTTTCACATAGTGTAAAGCACACATCTTTAAGCTTCTGTCAACACTGTTCATCTTTGAGCATGGCATTCTGATGATTTACGTATCAGAAGTGAGGATAAGCTAGAACTTTAATAAGATGTATTTTAAAACTGCTATCAGTGTTGATAAAACGCTGAAATTAAGAATTGTTTTTAGAAAGTGATAAACCCTATTTTAAAATTCCTTCAAGGTATCACATTTAAATCCTTTGCTAAAGAACTTAGAAGTACTAAAGTCTGTGATTAGTCACTCGGTTGTGTCTGACTCTGTGTGACCCCATGAACTGTAGAACATCAGGCTCCTCCCTTTATGGGGATTCTCCAGGCAAGAATATTACAGTGGGTTGCCAAGCCCTTCTCCAGGGGATCTTCCCAACCCAGCTCTCCTGCATTGCAGATTCTTTACCATCTGAGCCACCAAGGTCTAGCTAACAACAAAAACATTATTTAGTCCATCAAGCAGAATAAGTTATCTTACAAAACCACCTACCCCCCCCCCCAAAAAAAAAAAAAACAACAACCCTGCTATCTTATATACTCTACAATTATCAAGTGTTTCAAAATATAATAGATTAGAAAAGTTTCCATTGAGGATTAGAGCTGTTTCTTATGACACAGCTGCTTGATATATTTTCAATACATGGAAAATGAGGTGGGGAAGGGAAGGCTGAGAAAAGATGACCAAGAAACACCTACAAAATATTGATTAAACTAAGGCTGTCCCTACACCGGTGGGTGGAGATATCTACCCATCAATACATGTTAACAGCCATTTGTGAAATAATGCAAACAATTACTGATAGGCAAATAGTTTTGGAAAAGTCTGAAGCTTCTATCAAGATGATGTGAAAGTAACCTTGGAAGTGGTGGAATTACTGGAACTAAAAATAAATAAGCCAAAATTTCATGTTCAACTTTAATGTATACCATGGTTAGAGAAAAGCTATGGGGGGGGGGGGGGGGGGAAGCATATTTACCACAAAGCTTCAGTGAACTCAGTTTTAGCTTTTGCATTTCTTATATACGTTTCATGACTATCCTTTCTTACAGATCTTCCAAAAAGATAAGACACTTCACCTTTTTTTGGAATAGAATAAAACTCACTGCAGTTACTATATGTATTCAGGGGAAAAATGAAAGTCAAAGTGTTAGTCGAGTTGTGTCCGACTCTTTATGACTCCATGGTCTGTAGCCTGCCAGGCTCCTCTCACAGAATTCTCCAGGCAAGAAAATTTTCTTCTCCAGGGGATCTTCCCAACCCAGGGATTGAATCCAGGTCTCCTGCATTGCAGGCAGATTTTTTTTACTACTAGCACCACCTAGGAAGTCCCTTCTAACAGATCTTCCAAAAAAAATAAGACACTTTACCTTTTCTTAGAATGGAATAAAACTCATTGAAGTTATTGTATGTATCCAGTGAACCCTTACATAAATCTAAGGTAGAGTCCAGCAACCTTATTTTTCCTGTATCCTAAATATTCAATACTTTGATATCTTCTTTGACTAGAAAGGAAAAGATGATAAAGAAATGCACAAAATGCAATGGATTAGTCAATCCAATTGGTTATATGAAGTGGTGTAATTATAGCACAAAGATGACAATACTCGGGATTCTCTGGTTGCTCAGCAGTAAAGCATCTGCCTGACAATGCAGGAGACATGGGTTTGATCCCTGGTCTGGTAAGATCCCCCACATACCGTGGAGCAACTAAGCCCGTGTCTTTCAACTACTGAGCACACGTGCTGCAACTGCTGAGGCCTGTGTGCCTACAGCCTGTGCTCCACAATGACAGAAGCCACTGCAATGAGAAGCCCATGCACCACAACTAGAGAGTAGCCCCCTGTTCACCACAACTAGAGAAAAGCCCAAGCAGCAATGAAGACCCAGCACAATCAAAAAATAAATAAATAAATAAATTCTTTAAAATGACAATACTCAATTCCAGTGATCCCCAACCTTTTGGCACCAGGGATGGGTCTCGTGGAAGACAATTTTTCCACGGACTGGGGGTAAGGGGAAAGGTTTTGGATGATTGAAGTGCACTACATTTATTGTGCACTTCATTATTATTACATCAACTCCACCTCAGATTACCAGGCATTAAATCCCAGAGGTTGGGGACTCCCACGCTCTAGTCAATAAAATTAGAAGCCATCAAAAATTCCAAAATACAACTGACCCTTGAACAACAAAAGGGTTAGGGGCTCATTCATCCTCTATGGGATTGAAAATCAAGTGTTAACATAGCCACCCCTCTATATATAGTTCCACATCTGCAAACTCAACCAACCACTGATCATGCAGTACTACCATATTTTCTATGAAAATATGAAAACAATCTGAGTCGGAATTCCCTGATGGTCCAGTAGTTAGGACTTTACACTTTCAGTGGCAAGGGCCCAGGGAGTTCAATCTCTGGTCAGGGAACTAAGATCACATAAGATGCTGCGGGGGTGGGCAGCAGTGGAGTGGATGTGTGTGTTGGGGGGGTGGGGGGGGTGGGGAGGTGTAGGATCAGAGTTTAAATGGACTCATGCAGATCAAACCCATGTTGTTCAAGGTCAACTGCATTCTAACCTAAATGCATTGATGCATTCTGATAATTCCAGGGTAAGATGAAACAGAAGATAAACTAGAACTTACAGAGACAGACTTTAAATTTGGTATCAATATTTATTACAAGATGTGTATGTTCTGGGTTTATACATGATAGCTGATGAGCAGTAAATAACACACAGAAAACTTCGCTCATTTTAGGTATGTGTGTGCTAAGTCGCTTCAGTCACATCTGACTCTCTGTGACCCTATGGACTGTAGCCTGCCAGGCTCCTCTGTCCAAGGGATTCTCCAGTCAAGAATACTGGAGTGGGTTGCCATGCCCTCCTTCAGAGGATCTTCCCGACCCAGGGATCAAACCCAAGTCTCTTAAGTCTCCGGCACTGGCAGGTGGGTTCTTTACAACTACAGCCACCAGGGAAGACCCCTTGTCTTAAACCCTATGTTTAAATGCTTATTAAAATATCTAATAATGCTGATCTTCACCACTCTTTTATTCTTACTTCTGTAAATTTATATGCAAAATGACTTAAAAATACAAAAAACTTGTAAAAATGGTCCATTAGACCCAAATGGTAAATTATGACTACTTCCCCTAGTATGAGAATTAAAGAAACAAAAAGAAAACCTTGAAAACAAGAAGCGCCCCTTCCAACTGCTACCTGAGAACGGCAGGTCAGCTAAACAGACTGATGAACCTCTTGTTGATCCGTAGTGGATGGCTGCCTCAAGCTTGAATGCTGAAAAACGGGTCTTAAAACACCTGTTCTATTTCTATTTTCACCAAAGAATAACTGTCTAAAATGACTTCCTATGTAATTTTACCTACAAAAAAAGAGAATAAATCATTGTGGACTGCCTTGCAGCTTTCTTATTACATTTTATTCATCTCTGTAAATTTCATTAATAACTGTATCCCTGAAAGACAAAGCCACTCTCATAAAGCCAAATGAATCTAAGTTCCTGAGGTTTAATCAAGGTGCTATGAATTTGCTTCCCCTTTAGTGCTGTGAGTCAAATCACATCCTTCACAAAATGAACAGTGTACTCAACACAATAAAACTCATTTTAAAAACTCAGCATTAAAAACGTGCCCTAGTATACTATACCCAAAATGCTGATTACTGGATTTATTTATGACTATGTCATTGGAGTAAGAGCACCTCATAGAAATTCCCTTATTTCAGATTTCAATTCACTTAAATCTCCAAACTATCCCAAAGAAGCATTTCAAACTCTAAGGCAACGGCCCTCATTTCTCTAATATTTTAAGTTTCTTCAAATCTAAGAAAGAGCTTTAGAAAAGCAGAAGCCTAAGGGGTGCCCATGAGACACCTAAAAACACAATAGTAACCACACTGAAGAAGGTTACAGTTTCACAGAATAAAATTCCAAAAGTCTATACTACCCAATTCAGTATTCTTTCTACCAAATTAATTCAAGTCAAACCTTACTGGCCTCCAAATTCTAGCACACAACCAAATTATGACTTAAATAGCATTCCATTCCAGATCCTAATGTGATCAACTTAATAATTCAAGTTAATAATGTTCAACAAGGCCTTTCAAAGTTATAACCAAACAGAAATAATGCGAAAACCGAAGTAGAGAATTTTTTACCCAGTTTTTATCAAGTTCTAAATGCTGTCAAGCATTAAACTTAAACATATGAACAAAGAATACTTAATCATAATGAACTATTTTACAACTACATGAAAAACATTTGTTGACTACTGTTCACATCTATTTCATCTCATTACAGTCTATGAATAGAAAATGTACATTAGGAAAGCAAGTTTAACATCTAGAAAACACTAATGTGCTTTATCTACTTACACAACAGTATGATCTTATTAGTATTTGTGGCTGATACTTTAACAAATCATTTCCTCAAAAGAAAAAGATGTAAGTAATAAAGAATAAATTCATCCATCCTTTGACATATAAGCATTTCCAACCACAAAGACTAACAATGCTGACTTGGTATTATGAGAAAGACTGACTCTAAGTAAACACAGCTAAAATTTCCAAAGTTGGTCCAAGAACCAAACTGATACATTTTTAAAAGAAAGATGGAGGACTTCTCCTGGTGCTCCAGTGGTTAAGAATCCACCTGCCAATCAAGGGGACAGGTTTGATTCCTGGTCCGGGAAGATTCCACATGCCTTGGGAGCCTGTGTGCCCAAACAACTGAGCCCTGCCCTCCAGAGCCAGCCCCCAGAGTGCAACTGCAGAAGCCCGCCTGCCCTAGAGTCGGGGCTCCTCAACGAGAGGAACCACTACAGTGAGACGCTCAAACATGCAACTGGAAAATAGCCCTTGCCTTCTTCAACTAGAGAAAGTCTACGTGCAGCAATGATGACCCAGCACACACAAAAATAAAAAAGTCATATATTTTAAAACTTTTAGAAAGGCAAAATGTAAATTATACATGTATATTGTAATTTTTTATATAAGTAAAATATTAAATTTTTAAAAATGTACAGTAAAGGGACCTCCCTGGAAGTCCAGTGGTTTATGACTCAGTGATTCTACTACAGCGGTGCAGGCTGGATCCCTGGTTAGGGATCTAAGACTCCGCGTGCCACATGGTAAGGTAAGGGAGTATCCTATCAAATTATTCTTATTCCTTTTACCACATCTTTCAAGGGACTTACCACAAGATTATAACTAAATTATAAATATGCAGAACCATAATGTCTATCTGCCATAAAAGATGGAAGACAAGGTATATGTCACAAGAAAAACCTGTTAATCTGTATTTCAACCAGACTTCACAATTCCAAAAGAAAAAGAAGTTTTTAAATATCAAATATGTTAAACCCAAGAGGAAAAACTTAAGTCTTATAAAATTACATATTAGCTTGAGATATCAGGCTTCCTATGTAACATGTTTATGTGTCATTAACTTGCTAAATAAGATAATAAAAACAAAGCATCTTACACATGAACTCACTGGGAAAACATTTTTTCTATTGGCTTTTCAATATGCCAGAACACACCATATACCCAGCTTAAGAGAACCTAAGGAACTCCTCATTTTCCCATCATCTCTAACTTTAGGAGCCGAGAATTATTTTTTTGGCAATCTTTTTTTTTTTTTTGCCATGCCACATGGCTTACGGGGTCAGCTCCCTGACCAGGAATCAAACCCAGGTCCGCAGCAGTGAAACTGCAGAGTCTTAACCACTGGACCACCAGGGAATTACCAATTTTCTTAGCAATCTTTAGTTAGCAAAATCAACTGTTAAGCAAATACTTAATCAAAAAAATTAATTATAAGATTAGAAAGATTTTAAAATATACGCCACTACTGTTTAAGAAATCAAACACAAAGCCACTAATTAGGTTTAAAAAAACAATTTTGAATCTTAAGACTTTTCAAAACCAACTCTCTAGTATCAGCCATATAGTGTCTTCTTGAGGCCATTCGTAGACACATTAACTTATGTTTTATAATTTCATGTAAACCTCATAGGCTGGTTGAAAAGGCAAATCTGAAGGAACCAAACATGTTTTTAAAGTGGTAAAATTTTAGAGTAAGCCAGGTGAAATTGTGACCTGATTGACAAGAATGTAAAGTTCAGATGGCTGAATTTTTTCAATTATCATTTTTAAACAAAAGTATAGCTGATTTACAATACTGCGTTTCAGATGTACAGCAGTGATTCAGTTTTGTGCATAAATATATATACACACACACACACACACACTTTTTTTTCAGATTGTCATCATAGCTTATTACAAAATACTGAATATAGTTTCCTATACTATACAGTAAATCCTAGTTGTTTATTTTATATATAGTAGTGTGTATATGTTAATCCCAAATTCCTAATTTATCCCTTCCCCATTCCCAATCGGTAACCCTAAGTTTTGTATGTCTGTGAGTCTGTTTCATAAGTAAGTTCATTTATGGCATATTTTAGATTCCACATACAAGCGATATCAAATGTGGAATTCTCTGGTGGTCTAGTTTAAGACTTTGCACTTCCAATTCAGATGGCATGGGTTCAATCCCTGGTTGGGAAACTAAGATCCCACATGCTGTGCAGCACAGTCAAAAAGTAAAAAAATTTTTTAGTTGATATTAAATATTTGTCTTTGGCTTACTTCACTAAGTACGATAATGTCTAAGTTCATCTATGTTGCTGCAAATAGCATTATTTCATTCCTTTTTATAACTAATTCCCTGCTGTACGTATATACATACTGATGTGTGTGTAAGTGTGCACAAATACACACGCATATATATATAACTCCATTATCTTCTTTATCTACGCACCTATCAATAGACACTTGGGCTGCTTCCACATCATGGCTATTATAGTGTTGCTATGAACAATGAGGTGCCTATATCTTCTCAAATTATTTTGCTCCAAATATAAGTCCAGGAGTGGGATTGCTGTATCATATGGTAGTTCTATTTTCAGTTTTTAAAAGAGCCTCCATAGGGGATGCACCAATGTGAATTCCCGCCAACATGCAGTAGGGTCCCCTTTTCTCCATACCCTCTGTTTCTTCTTGATGTGTGCTCAGTCATGCTAGACTCTTTGCAATCCCATGGACTACACCGGCCAGGGTCCTCTGTCCATAGGATTCTCTAGGCAAGAATACTGCAGTGCGTTGCCATTTCCTTCTCCAGGAAATCATCCCAACCCAGGGTTCAAACCCAAGGCTCTTATGTCTCCTGAACTGGCAGGCAGGTTAACAACAGTGCCACCTGGGAAGCCCATACCCTCTTCAGTACTTATTATTTGTAAACTTTTTGATGATGGTCACTCTGACCAGTGTGAGGTGATATCTCATTGTAATTGTGATTTGCATTTCTCTAATAATTAGCCACACATTGATGGTGTGGGAACTCACCTAGAGCCAAATACCCTGGAATGTGAAGTCAAATGGGCCTTAGGAAGAATTACTATGATCAAAGTTAGTGGAGTTGATGAAATTCCAGCTGAGCTATTTCAAATCTTAAAAGATGATGCTGTTAAAAGTGATGCACTCAATATGCCAGCAAATTTGGAAAACTCAGCAGTGGCCACAGGACTGGAAGAGGTCACTTTTCATTCCAATCCCAAAGAAAGGAAATGTCAAAGAATGTTCAAACTACTGTACATTTGCGCTCATTTAACATGCTAACAAGGTACTGCTCAATTCCTTCACGTGAGGCTTCGGAATGATGTGAAATGAGAACTTCCAGATGTACTGGAGAACTTTCGGATGGATTTAGAAAAGGCAGAGGCACCAGAAATCAAATTGCCAACATCTGCTGGATCATAGAGAAAGCAAGTGAATTCCAGAAAAACATCTACTTCTGCTTCATTGATTACGCTAAACCCTTTGACTGTGCAGATCACAACAAACTGTGGAAAATTGTTAAAAGAGATAGGAATACCAGAATACCTTATCTGCCTCCTGAGAAACCTGTATGCAGAAGCAACAGTTAGAAGTAGACATGGAACAACGGACTGGTTCAAAATTGGGAAAGGAGTACGTCAAGGCTGTATATATACTGTCACCCTGGTTATTTAAATTCTATGCTGAATAATAAATCATGCAAAACACTGGGCTACATGAATCACAAGCTAGAATCAAGATTGCTAGGAGAAAAATCAACAAGCTCAGATATGAAGATGATACCACCCTAATGGCACAAAGCAAAGAGGAACTAAAGAGCCTCTTGACGAGGGTGAAGGAAAAGAGAGGAAAAGCTGGCTTAAACTCAACATTCAAAAATCTAAGATCATGAATCCAGTCCCACCACTCCACAGCAAACAGGGACAGGCTTTATTTTCTTGGACTCCAAAATCACTGTGGATGGCAACTGCAGCCATGAAATTAAGACACTTGCTCTTTGGAAGAAATGCTATGACAAACCTAGACACCGTATTAAAAAGCAGAGACATCACTTTGCTGACAAAGGTCCATCTAGTCAAAGCTATAGTTTTTCCAACAGTCATGTATGGATATGAGAGTTGGACCATTAAGAAGGCTGAGTGCCTAAGAATTCATACTTTCGAATTGTGGTGCTAGAGAATGACAGGGTAACAGGCAGGAAGGCCAGGGGTCTCCAAACGGAGGAAATAGGCTGCAAGTGTCAAGACTTTTTTTTTTTATCTTTCTCTTAAGTGCCAAAAGAAACAAACTAGTGTTACATTTTTTTTCCCTTCTCTATACAAATTTAAAGATGTTTCTCTTAAAACTCTGTGTTGCCATAATGACAACTGGTTCCACCTGAACTTAACTTTTCTCAAACCTTGAGCCAATCAATGCATTTTTCTTACAGAAATGTTTTGTCTTAAACTATGTTAATGTATTATGAGTTTACCTCAGACTCTGTCTTCAAGTCGGTTCCAACTAAAGGCTCAGAACCATCATGACAAACCAGTATGTTATAGTCATACACTGTTCTCCTAATCTGTTAATGAAACTATATATTTGTACGAGGATCTGCCTTTCTTCAAGATTCATGGCCTGACATGACTCACCTGGTGCCAAGGTTATCTCAAAATGCATCTTACAGGTGAGAGGCCTGGTGCCATTCTCTGAGTTTTAAGACATTTCCTTTCTTTAATTAGCAGACCATTAGTAGCTATAAACATCCAGCTAAAGACTAGCAGGGGGTACTCTTTCTGCCCCGTTCTGATGTCTATGTCAGAAGCTTTCTCTCTTTTATACTTTAATAAAACTTTATTACACAAAAGCACAGAAAGATCAAGCCTCGTCTCTGGCCCCAGACTGAATTCTTCTCCTCTGGAGGCCAAGAATCCCGGCATCTTTCATGGTTTAACAACAACCTTTCAAGACGACTCCTGAGAGTCCCTTGCATAGCAAGGCAATCAAACCAGTCAATCCTAAAGGAAATCAACCCTGAATATTCATTGGAAGGAATGATGTTGAAGCTGAACCTCCAATACTTTGGCCACCTGATGTGAAGGGCCAACTCACTGGGAAAGACCCTTGAAGCTTGGAAAGATTGAAGGCAGCAGGAGAAGGAGACAACAGAGGATGAGATGGTTGGATGGCATCATTGACTCAATGGACATGGGTTTAAGCAAGCTCTGGGAAATGGTGAGGGACAGGGAAGCCTGGTGTGCTGCAGTCCACGGGGTCACAAGGAGTCAGATACGACTTAGTGACTGAACCACCAACACCATTCTAATGGCAGAAAGTGAAGAGGAAATAAAGAGCCTCTTGATGAGGTGAAAGAGGAGAGTGAAAAGCTGGCTTAAAACTCAACATTAAAACAACTAAAATCATGGCATCTGGTCCCATTGCTTCAATGGCAAATAGACGGGGAAAAAGCAGAAACAGTGGCAGATTGTATTTTCTTGGACTCCAAAATCACTGCAGATGGTGACAGCAGCCATGAAATTAAGACGCTTGCTCCTTCAAAGAAAAGCTATGACAAACCTAAACAGTGTATTAAAAAGCAGAGACATCACTTTGCAAACAAAGGTCAGTATAGTCAAGCTATGGTTTTTCCAGTAGTCATATACAGATATGCTAGCTGAACCGAAGGCTGAGCATCGAAGAATTGAGTCTTTCAAATTGGGGTGCTGGAGAAGACCTTTGAGTGCCCCTTACAAAGCAAACAGATCAAGCCCAGTCAATCCTAAAGGAAATTAACCCTGAATATTCACTGGAAGGACTGATGCTCAAGTTGAAGCTCTAATACTCTGGGCCACCTGATGCAAAGAACCAACTCACTGGAGAAGACCCTGATGCTAGGAAAGACTGAAGGCAGGAGGAGAAGGCAACAGAGGATGAAATGGTTTGATGGCATGACCAACTCAAAGGACATGAGTTTGAGCAAACTCTGGAAGATAGTGAAGGACAGGGAAGCCTGGCGTACTGCAGTCCACAAGTTCACAAAGAGTCAGATACAACTTAGTGACTGAACCAACAACAATAATAATTAGCTGACATAATAATAATAATCTGTATGTTGCCCATAGGTATGTCTTTTGGAGAAATGTCTTTTTAGGTCTCTGTCATACAGCTAGACTTTAGATAAATGCCTGAATAACTAATGAAAAACTCCCTCCTGTATCATTTCTGTTCTAAGTCAATTAATAATGGCCAAACAAAGTCATCTTTCCGTTCTTCAAAAAGAAATGGTTCCTAGAGCCCTAAAAGAATAAGAGTCGGTAATCTGGCACAAAATTGACAATATCCTGTGAATATAGCATGATATATTAGAGAGAATAACATATAGGGCAAAAACTTAACCTGGTTATCAACTTCCTAACCATCAGGCTATAGGAACTTGGAAAGGTTAGTAAAGGTATTCATTGAGAATTTCAAAGAGGTCCTCAAGAAACTGTTATTTCAAACTGAAATAAGTGTTTATAAAAGTCAGTTAGTTATGTATTTCATGGTTAGTGTCAGCTGTTGTTGTTTGGTCACTAAGTCATTTCCAACTCTTTTGAGACCCCATGTACTGTGGTCCACCAGAGGATCCTCTGTCCATAGGACTTCCCAGGCAAAAACAGTGGAATAGGTTGCTGTTTCCTTTTCTGCCCCACCCAGGGATCGAACTCACAGCTCCTGCATTAGCAGGAAGATTCTTTATCACTGAGACACCAAGGAAGCCCGCTGCCAGCTGTTTTCACTGCTCCTATAGTACTGACAACTAGCAGAAAGAGAACAGTGGCCAAAAGAAATGATACAAATGAGGTTATTTATAAAACAGAAACACAGACTTAGAAAGGGAAGATGGGTGGAAGGGGTAGTTACAGATTTGAGATGGACAGGCATACACCAGTATATTTAAAACGGATAACCATCAAGAACCTCCTGTACAGCACAGGGAACTCTGCTCAATGTTACGTGGCGGTCTGGATGGAAGGGGAGTTTGGGGAAGAAGGGAGTTTGGGGAAGAATGGACACGTGTGTGTATGGCTGAGCTGCTCTGCTGTGCACCTGAAACTGTCACAGCAGTGTTCATCGGTTCCATTCCAATATAAAATAAAAAGTTAAAAAAAAAAAAAACACCTAAATGCTCTTTAAAAAAAGAGAAAAAAAGGGGCCACATCTGTAGAACTACTAAAATGGGTTATCTTGGAGGCCACACTGGGGAAACTGGCAGACCTGAATAAGTGAAGAAAGAAGTTCTTAATGGCAAAAGTCACTAAGCACAGACTGCCTGGGAAAAAACACAATATACAACAGATAAAAGCTAACCCAAAAATGTAAACATATTTGACATAAAAAACTACATGGATCAAGAATAAAAACAGACAATAAACAGAACAAGCAGCTAACAGCCATAAAACTAATTTAAAAGACACTGTGTATCACTAGCATTCAAGATTCACAAAATATAAAAGACAACAGCTTCCTTCTACCATGTTTATGAAATCTTACATATTAGATTAATATTAATCCAGCCAGTCAATCTATGAGGAGCAAACATCTTCAGCATTAGCAAACTTATGAAGTGGTTATTCAAGAATCATTTCTGGAGGACAAAATGGTACGTTTTGGTACTATCAATCACCAAGATTTAATACTACCATAAGATGATGATTTACATAAGAACACTAAATCTGGCTTTGAGGTGGGGGCGGGAGGGGGAAATAAAAGCAAAAAAACTGAGTAATTTCAATGCTTTCTAATTATAATACATCTGTACCACCCAATACCATGGGGTGCTGAGGAAAATAAGGTTAAATCTGTATGTGCAGACAGACAGGAAAGTGTCTATGATACATTAATTAACTGAATACAAACATTTATAAATAAGGTGTATTCCCAATTTTTATAACTTAAAAAAAACACAATATTCTTTATAAATGCAAAGAAAAAAATCTGAAGAGACTCAACTTTGGTAAATCAGATTTAAGCTGGGGTGGGCAGATAAACACACCAACATGCCTACACTAAGAGGGAAGTTCACTTGTTACCTTAGGGAATTCTGTATCATTTCACTTTTTATATGAAGCTTTGTGACTCTGAATGTAAAAGAGGTGGCGCTTACATAGTTATTTGGTTCAAAATATAAAGTACTAATAATCATAATTCTTAAACATTTCACATCCTAAGGATAAATTCCTAAACTCATGGTGGCAAAAACTAAAAATAAATAAATAAATAAATAAATCCACAGGTGGCAAGATTAATTTTAAACTTTTCCTTATATGAATTTTCAAAAATTTCAAAGCACAAAAAAATTAAAGTAACAGTAACATCTTAATTCCAGACCACCATTCTCATATTTTTAAGGAACAAATTTTCCCAAGACCAAACCATAGAACAGAAAGTGAAATAAAACACTCTGTAATCATTAATTTCCAAATCATTCAACAAAGTTTTGTATACAGTTGGCTGGGAGGTGGGGGGCCCAAGCCATAAAGATGGTCCAGCGAATGGAGAAAATCTTCCGAGACTGAGGAAAGCACAATGTAACAACAATACCCTCAGCATTCCACCAAGTTTTCCCTTTAACCTGAGCCTTTACACTACCAATAATTTTTAAAAATATGAAAAGCACTACTCACAGAACTGATCGCCACACATGTGGCACCCTGACACAACGAAGTTATAACCTGCTTTGAAAAAAATGTTAGTCGCTCAATCATGTCCAACTCCATGGATTGTAGCCTGCCAAGCTCCTTTGTCCACAGGATTTTCCAGGCAAGAATACTAGAGTGGGTTGCCCATCTCCTTCTCTAGGGATCTTCCAGACCCAGGGATCAAACCCAGGTCTTCCACATTGCAGAAAGATTCTTTACCATCTAAGCCACCGAAGGAAGCCCATAATATGCTTTGCTTTTGGTAAAAGCAGAAGAATGCATGCTTAGTCACTCAGCTGTGTCCAACTCTCTGCAATCCCATGGGCAGTAATCCGCCAGGCTCCTCTGGCCATGGGATTCTCCAAGCAAGAATACTGGAGTGGGTTGCCATTTCCTACTCCAGAGAAGCAGAAGAGTATTTGCTCTAATTATTTAGATCAAGTAATTAAAATCTAGGCAGAATTTTAGAATATGATTTAGGGGTTACAGTCCTACAATCTGACTTCCTAACATAACATCTACAATTAACTCAAAACAAAATTTACCATTTAAAAAATTATGAAGCATAAAAGTGGCAAGTAACTAAATTAGTTCATATGCAAAGCACTCAGAACAATGTGTGGCACAAAGTACATAATGTTAAGTGTTTATTAAAACATTTATTGAAACAGCCGTTTCATCATTAAAGACTGACCTGTGTCCCCAGTTCTTCCACCCTAACCTACATAAACTAGGCACAGATGACATTTGAAAATCTATCTTTCAACACTATCAAAACAACTGTTTGTGAGAAATACAGTTAGCATATTTGAGCTCCTTGGAGGTATCAGTTTCTTGAAAATTCAAAAATTAAATTTTCTCTCTCCAACAAATCATACTTCTATTTCACAATTATTTCAAAATTTGTTGCATAAGAGCAGACATATTAATCAAAAATAAATATATACTGAAGACATTCAGGAGTTACTAACTGAAAAAAACAAGATACAAAGAAGTACAATTTTTATTTTTTAAAAGAGAGGAAAGGAAGAACCTGGGAATATGTAAACCATGAAATATAGGATTTTATCTCTAGGAAGTGATTTTTGCTTTTTTCCCTTTTAAATCTTTCTGAATATTAGAATATTCAAAAAGGCAGTATGCTTACTACAACATTTCACATTGTTACAAATGAACTATATTAATGATCACTATAATAAAGGATAACTACTAACATTTTACAAAAATACTGAGGAAAACATTGAAGACGAAATAACTTGCAAAAAAAAAAAAAAAAAGGAAAATAATGACCAATATCATATAGTTCTCTCCACCAGATTCTGTGGAAAACAACTCAAATGCACTATCATCTTTAATTCTCAAATTATTTTTATTCTAGTGATTAAAAAAACAAACTTGACCAGGGCTATAAAGCTAAAAACATTAGCACTGAGACATTAATCCCAGTTCCGGCTCCAAAACTCAAGTACTGCTACATTACACAGCCATTACCAATAGGAAGAAGAGAGAAAAGGAATTTAGACTTATTCTCTATCGGCTAACAGATTTTCCTACAAGAATATCTATTTGAAACAAACAAAAAAACAGGTACACAAGAAAATAAACTTATAAATACATACCTCTACTTCATCTCCTTCACTAATTTCTTTTTTTATATCAGGTGGTGGTGGTAATCTAACTTCATTGAATGGAACCTGGCGTTCTGGTTGCCAACTGAAGGATTAGAAAATGAATGAACAGCTTTAATATATAATATATAATATTATATATATATATATATATAATATAACACTCCTTAATATAGAAGCTATGTAGTCTATGCTTAGCACTGTCAATTTTTCAAATCAATCATTTAGCTTTCCCCAAAGAAAAACAACCTCTGCATGAAAACTTTTTCCAAGCAGACCGTTGAGACAGAACAGATTTTGCATAGCTCTTGATGAAGTTCATAGGTAATTAACATCATTGATAATAATTACACACTACCTTCCAGGTCACTCATCCTAAGGTGACAGCACACACATCATTCTGCAAATGACAAAGGCTAAGCTCACAGTAATGACTCAGATTTACAATAATGTCATTCTATACTGCTACACTGTGATCAACTTACTACAAACATTTTTACAACTAAATGACCTGTCAAAGGAACACAATTCCAAAGATTATAAAATACAAACTGCATAATTCCTTTTTAGTGTACATGTTCACAGAAATATAGAAAAGTAGTCAATATTATTCTGAACAGTAAATTACAAAAAGATTTACCTTTCTTACAATTCCTTTTCTACAATGAAGATAATTAAAACCTATAAAAACTTTATTTTAATCTTTGTAGTAAATACAAATGTATTAAAACTACTGCTTTAGCTGTGCTTTTTGTATGCTATATTTTATAACAAAGTTGATAAAATTAAAATGCTTTCCTATTTTAGGTTCTAATAAATCATTCATATATGCCTGGGAGGTACAACAGCACATAATATATTCCTATGGCTTCTAAGAGTTGGACACGACTGAGCAACTGAACTGAACTGAACTGATGGGTTTCTATATGCTAACGATGGGCAAAAAACAGACAAGTAAAAGATATTGGAGTGCTTTCTTTCCATCTTTACTGTCTAAATAATAGGTGCTCAAAGACAGGAATCATCTCAACACTTGTTTCTACATGAAACAGATGTTGGGCCACCCATAGCTCTTCAGGCAGTTCCAGAAACAGCTTAAAAGGGAAAGCTGCCCAGTTCTTTTCTGACCTTCAATTATATAGTGCTTCTTTATAATCCTTCCTAACCAAGCTCAGCACACATCTTTGACATTTTTAGCACAACTTTACCTAACCTTTACAATATCTATAAAACTTTATTATTCCTTAAGGCTAATCAAGCAATTAAAGGCAGCCTAATATATTTATTCTATTAAAAGGGCATTTGGAAGGCCTTGTACAGTATCATTTAAAAATTCTGGGTTTTAAGAAGTATGCATGTTATAATTACATTCATGCCATCCAGTTTTGCAAAAACTGATTCATGTTGACATGTGATTTGGCAAAGAAAGGAGTCATAGAAAAAGTGACAAGTGAATGGTGAACAGAAAACCAGGTGAAGTCATCAAAAACTAAAAATTATTTTAACTCAAAAAGATAATCAAAGCAAAGAACCCCCCACCCAAAAGCACATTCATTTTCTGATTATAAGAGGAATACCCAAAAGCAGCAGTTTGGCATTATCAATCTTCAAAATTAGGATCTCTATCAATAAAAAATAACTTACTTGTTCTCAAAAACAACTGTGAGGGAGTCTTCATGAACATCCTTGATAAATCCCTGTAAAAAAAAAATTACAAAGAAATGAATATTCAATTAAATGTTACATTAACTCTAAACTACTATATTAGAGATACAAAGACAATATGGAATACTGATAACAACCCAGAGCTTGGAATAGGCTGATCAGGTTTTGCTTTCCATCTCCATCATTTATGAGCTGTGTTGACCCTGCAAATTAACCTCTCTTTCATGATTACAACAGATATTAAATGACACTGTATTACTGTCTATCAGAATTGCAATATTCTCAACCTTTGCCAAATGCTCACATACTCTGAACCACTAGGCACTTAAAATTCTTTTCTAAAATATCACACTAAACCCCATAATATACAGTATAAACTAGCTAAATAAATACACACACAAACTTGCAGTACTTGTTTAAAACATGTCCTCATCAATTTCCAAAATACTTAAACACTATGTGTCAGATATTATTTTAAGCAAATTAGCAAACTAAAGACTAAGAAACAAACTGACTGGAAAAACCAAAAGCAAATAGATCAGCACTACCACCCTGGAAAATCTTTGGAACTAAAGACTTAAGAGAGGAGAAGGTAACAGATGAGGCTGAAAATAAAATCATTTTACTTTCTTTAATAATGCAGGATGACCAATCACAAAATATGGAGTTATGTATCTAGTCTCTCAATGCCCTCCTCCCACATTTGCTACTCAATTGTATGATTCCGTAATTTGGCCTGGATAGCTCTTCAGCTCCAAATGCCTGTGATCGATTTAATTGCATGCTATGGGGCATTTCAATGCATGTATCTTCATGCAAGGCCTAAAACTCAAAGATACTTCCAAGAGTACAGTAGTAGCACCTGACTTGCAATTCTGAAGACTGTTCTCCTCTCAAAGCTAGAGTTGCCATTCAGTTCAAGCTGTGATTTTTCTAATCACGCTACAACAATGACTTCTTGGCCAGCCTCTACTTCTACTAGTTCATCTGCACATCTACTTTCAGCAATCATTTTGGTCACCAGCAAATCTCTATTATACTCTTGCCATTTGTACGGTAAGGAATATTTTCATAAACTGAGAATTAACCAAGTTCATGAATATTAGAGTAAGACATATCTTTCCCATAGGAGATTAGCCAAACTTTCACTAATGTTTTCTAATACTTAACAAACAAAAATGAAAGAGTTTGAGATGTTCCATTAATCTTTATCATTTCTATATAATTTGTATGCTGGGTAAGTTCAACTAGAGCTCCAAATCATTGGAAAATTCTACTCTTATAATAAAAATCTTCTCCTAGCTAAAAATCAGTGCTTATACCTCTCCCCACTCCTACTTTACATACACCACAAACATCAGCATCAACTTTGAATGCACACATTTTTAACACTTAAAGGAAAAAAGGTAACTCTGGAACCTACTCTTATTGCTAGTATTCTTTCAGGTATGAGTTTAAATAAATTAAAAACTTGATACCCAAGTAAAGTATATCTGGACTGTAGTGAACAATTAAAAGACATGTTCTAATCCCCAAACCCTAGATTCTCAGGATAAAGAACTTCTAATGGCCAATCTCTATAAAATTGACACACTGATACAGAACACAGTAAACACTTCTCAATTCACAAGAATGACGGTGTTTCCTAGACACTCAGGCCTCTGCCAAAATGAGAGTCAGGAGATGCCAAATAACAATGGCAACACTTTCCTGCACACGACTTTATGACTAAGTCTCCATAACTTCTCTCTTCCTTGTTAGTCCAACCTTTGGGGATTTGGTTTCTCTTCTAGTCATACTCATCTGGCCCAGAACCCTATTTCTCAGAATATCTGACGTTTCCTTTTCTTCTCTTCATGCATATACAAATGCAGAAGATTCCAAGCCATCATAAAATGGTCCCTTAAATTGTTCTTTCATACAGCCAGGTATATATTTACAGTTGAATCTCTTAATTACAATTTAAAATAATCATGGATAAGTAACAAGGCACTTTAACATATTTAAAGTATAATCAAAACCTTTTAGAAAGCCATCCCTGACAAAAAAAAAGCATTATACAGTAAAAACTCAGAAATGCCAAAAATTGTATGTAAACTAGGAATAAGGGAGGGATAAAGGGAATAGGAGGAATATCTGAGCACTTGCACTAACTGAAGATCTGTCTTTTTCAAAAGCAATTCAAAACAGAATAACCTAAAATAAAAATTTAACAGACAACTCAAAGATTCAGTAAGGTCCCAAGTTAACCAAAATTAATTTTCCTTTCTAGCTAAAAATAAACAGCTGAAAAATAAAACAGACAAAAAAATAGTCCACTAACAAGAGCAAAGTCCTAGAAATACCCTCAACAACACAAATATTGCACACAACCTATATGCTGACATGTGTGAAACTTAACTAATGAATATAATTAGAATATTTAGGAAAATGTAAACCACATCTCATTTTTACATCTTGATATTTTAAATTTGTCAATATACACTTAAATGGAATTCCACTAAAACACTAAGGACTGTAATTCTGTTGAGGGACTAAGAATTTGAACTTTTTTTTTCCATTTATTTTTATTAGTTGGAGGCTAATTACTTTACAATATTGCAGTGGTTTTTGCCATACATTGACATGAATCAGCCATGGATTTATATGTGTTCCCCATCCTGAACCCCCCTCCCACCTCCCTCTCCATCCCATCCCTCTGGGTCATCCCAGTGCACCAGCCCTGAGCACTTGTCTCATGCATCCAACCTGGACTGGGGATCTGTTTCACACTTGATAATATACATGTTTCAATGCTATTCTCACAGATCATCCCACCCTCACCTCCCATAGAGTCCAAAAGTCTGTTCTATACATCTGTGTCTCTTTTTCTGTCCTGCATATAGGGTTATCGTTACCATCTTTCTAAATTCCATATATATGTGTTAGTATACTATATTGGTGTTATCTTTCTGGTTTGCTTCACTCTATATAATGGGCTCCAGTTTCATCCATCTCATTAGAACTGATTCAAATGTATTTTAATAACAAACAAGAAGGCATTTAAAAGGACAACTTTTAAATGAGGGTAGGGAAAAACAAGAAAACACTATCCATACCAAATACTAAAATTTATTTTAAAGCTACAGTAATAAAGACCAAAAAAAGACAAGGTACTTGGTAATTTTTAGGTGGGAGCTTAAATAACCGGTAGAAAGAACAAGGTGCGGGTTCCAAATATCTACCTAACTGAAACACACATTTTTCGAGTTACAGAACACTACAGCTGAAAAACAGGTTTTTCAATTCGATGAGGGTAATCATAAGGGTGACACCACCCTTACGGCAGAAAGCGGAGAGGAAATAAAGAGCCTCTTGATGAAAGTTGAAGGGGAGAGTGAAAAAGCTGGCTTAAAACTCAACATTCATAAAACAAAGATCATGGCATCCGGTCTCATCACTTCATGGCAAACAGATGGGGAAACGATGGAAACCACGAGAGACTTCTATTTTCTTGGGCTCCGAAGTAACTGCAGATGGTGACTATAGCCATGACATTAAAAGACACTTGCTCCTTGGAAGAAAAGCTATGACCAACCTAGACAGCATTCCTTGGAAGAAAAGCTATGACCAACCTAGACAGCATCTTAAAAGGCAGAGTTTGCCAACGAAGTCATCTAGTCAAAGCTATGGTTTTTCCAGTAGTCATGTATGGACGTGTGAGAGGTGAACCATAAGGAAAGCTGAGCACCGAAGAATAGATGCTTTTGAACTGTAGTCTTGGAAAAGACTCTTGCCAGTCCCTTGGACTGCAAGGAGATCAAACCAGTCCATCCTAAAGGAAATCAGTCCTGAATATTCAATGGAAGGACTGATGCTGAAGCTGAAACTCCAATACTTTGGCCACCTGATGCAAAGAACTGATTCACTGGAAAAGACCCTGATGCTGGGAAAGATTGAAGGCAGGAGGAGAAGGGGACAACAGAGAATGAGATGGCTGGATGGAATCACCGACTCAATGGACATGGGTTTGAGCAAGCTTCAGGAGCTGGTGATAGACAGGGAAGCCTGGTGTGCTGCAGTCCATGGGGTCGCAAACAGTCGGACACGACTGAGCGACTAAACTGAATCATAGGGGGGAAAATCCTATAGTTTAAGCAACAACAAACATGATAAGAATGAATTTCAAGAATTGAAAGGGTGAGGTTATATAGTCAAAAATCAGAACAGATGAATTACGGACCCGGGCTATGGGAAAGCCACTCTGAAGATAAGCATCATCTTTTACAGACCTTCCAGATTCCACAATTTCTTTTACAGACCTTCCAGATGCCTCACTCTCATTGGAAAGAAAGGGAAGCTGAAACTATACACATATATACAGCCCCCAAGTTTTACTCCCTAGATTATAAATGAACTTAAATTTTCAACTTGGGACTTCCTCGTGGTCCAGTGAGGGGGCCCAAATTCAATCCCTGGTCAGGAAACTAGATCCCATATACTAAAACTAAAGACTCCACAAAATAATAATTATTTTTTAAAATAAATATTAAAAAATCTCATCTTCTGTCTGGAACACTTTCCATTAAATCCTTATCAATTAAATGATAGAATGCTTTTGCTAATTTATATTTTTAAACTCCAAAAAGTCAAGTCTGATAACAATACTATTTTGAAGAAATAAGACACCTTTCCTAAAAAGCCTATTTAAGGTAAAGTCCCAGAACAAAACATCAAAATCTAATTTAGCTACCTCGTTTAAAATACTGATCAATTTATCAGAGGCTTTGCTTGAGTGATGGCTTAGAAATCTACAGAGATCCATAAATCCCTTTGAAAACATTCCCACTAAATTCATTAGGAACACATCATACTAGTCTCAAAAATTTTCTTGGCCTGCAAAGTGTCATTTCAAACTCACTTGCTACTTAGGTTTCTCAAAAGCCAGTAATGACCTCCTATTACTGCAATTCATTACAACACAAAATTTACTTATCTTATAAAGAGGGAAACAGAAACTTAAACATTCAGGGTCTTCCCTGGTGGCTCTGTGGTAAAGAATCCACCTGCCAATAGAGGAGACACCGGTTTGATCGCTGGTCCAGGAAGATCCCACATGCCATGGAGCAACTAAGCCTGTGTGCCACAATTACTGAGCCTGTGCTCTAAAGCCAGGGAGCAGAAACTAGTGAAGCCCTTGTCCCAGAGTCCCCAAGAGAAGCCACCACCACAATGAGAGGCCCAGCGACAGAGTAGCCCCCATTCGCCACAACCAGAGAAAGCACGTGCAGCAGTGAAGACTCAGCACAGCCTCCCCCTGAAATAAGTAAACCAATCATTAAACAAAAAAACCTTAATACTCAGTAAACTACTAACAGAAGTCTTACAGCTTGAATCCTTAAAATGAGATGTAAGTGGAAGCCCATACCCCAAAAACCAAGACTTACACCCTAAAGCTGTTAACTCTTATTAAACTTCAAAATTCTTGTTAGAAGCATTTACTGATTATCAACAGACTGAACAAAAAAGGCCATTAAGAAACAGAATAATCTTCCTAAATGGAAACTACATTTTTTCTTTGTTTTAGTATTTATTTGGCAGGGTCAAGTCTTTGAGGCAGCACACAAGATCTTCACTGTAGCATTCGGAATCTTTAGCTGTGGCATGTGGAATCTGGTTCCCTGACCAGGGACAGAACCCCAAGTGCAGAGTCTTAAGCCACTGGACCATCAGAGAAGACCACCATAGAAGTCTATGTTTTTAATGACTCTACTCTCAAGTGGTAAAAGCAAAGGGTTATCATTTTATTCTCCTAAGCAAGCCAAGAAACTCTCACAGTCACATGACTGCCTCCTTCAAATCTGATCAAGTATTCTTATAAAATTTAAGATCTATTCCAGTTTCTCTTCTTTAAAGTCTTTCTCGGGATCAGTGGCATGAAATTTAAAGTGGTGGGTTTTTTTTTTACATTTATTTAGCACAACAGTCAAATTAACTACATTTTAGTCATCTTTTCCAATGTGTTAGGAGCATTTCAATTGATGGCTTAATTAATGAAGCAAATCTGTGATAAAACACTGCATTTCTAAATAAACAAATGTTGTATTTCTGAACATAAACTGACAGAGAACAGACCTGCGGTTGCCAGGGGGGAGCAGAGTGGAGGAGGGAAGGATCAGGAGTTTGACACTAGCTGATGCGCACTATTATACACAGGACAGAAAATCAACAAGGCCTTACAGTATAACACAGGGAACTATGTTCTATATCTTGTAACAAATCATAAAGGGAAAGAATATGAAAAATATATATATGCAAACCAAATCACTTACACTTAGCTGTACAACAGAAACACAACACAGTGTACATCACCTATACTTCAATAAAATATTTTAAAAATAAACTAAAATAAATTCTCAATATATTAAGAGGGACAGGCTTCAGTTTGTTAGATCCTATAGGGCCTTTCCTCTGACTGGGTAAACTCTCCATTTTACCAACCTCCACAGTTGAAGTTCCCTGCTGCAGATAAATGTAATTACAAAAATATAACCCATGAGAAAGGAAACGTTAATAGCATAATTCATGCAAAATTTGACCTCAGGTTTTTGTTTTTAAAAAGCTGACAAAATGGATGATCACCTGTTATCCTTTGATCAATTATCAGTTTAGTGATTCTCTGGCCCCAGTCTACCTTCCCAGCTCATCAATTCTAACAATTCTGAGTCCCTAAAATCAGGATGCTTCCTAGAATGGATGGCACCTTAGAGTAGCAAACAGCTGAATGGCTGCCAGGATATAAATGTCACTGTTAAGCATGCTCAAATTTGGTTTGCTTGCAATTTTCTGTGGCACTTGACTGCAACCCCTTGATAATTCAATCTGCAAACCAATGAAGTACCATTTTAGGAAGGATTTAGGTTTCTTACCAGAAGGTTGTTATGTTGACACCTTCTGATAAAATCAAGAAAGCACCAGCATCAAAACTTGCAGAGTGGGTGAAAATTCTTGGAAGAAAATCCTGGAGATAATAGAGGAGAGCTCTTTTAATGTACGCTTGCAACATCAATGCTCTCCGTGGCACTGAGGAAGATATTGTAAGAAGATATACGATCATCTGAACATAAAGATGTCACAGCCAATTTATTTTGCTTGTATTTTCCATTTTATGAATACAAGTGTTCAAAGATAATCTTTGAGTATACAACAAGAGTTCTAAAAGAGAAAACTATGACTACTCATAGATCAATTGGCAACATTTGTTCTTAGTGCCTCTTACAACTGATGCCATTCTAAGGAAATCGTATAACTCTTCCACTGATTTCCCAAATCTACTTACAGAAATATAACCCATTCCCTGGACTCTAAGACCCAAATTTCAACTATACACACATCTTCACCCATGGCTTACTTTTGTACCTAAAAACATATCAACAGTTAGAATCACCTGCTGTCATGTTTTTGCACTTTACACATGTATGATCCATTTTACAGGATTAAAAGAAAAAAGTGAATATAGCAAACTATTTCTTAATCTGGGTTCTAAGAGAATATAATATAGTTCAATCATCAAGGCATTCATTGTGTGTAATGAACTAACTCCTCACCCAGGCATATAGAAAAATACTAACTATGCACAATCCTAGGAAAAACTGAAAAACAACAACAACAACAACAAAAAACAGCATTTCTCTGTTTTGTAATTCAGATGAGAAACTCTATTAGGTTGAGAAAATTGACTTAGCGACTCCTGGACCTAGGTGGTCATATTTACCTAAACAATTTTACACATAAGGGTCTCATTCAATCTGCAAACTGAAAGAGCTGAAGCTTCTTCAATTAAAGTATTTCCAGGCACTCAAAGACATGCCAGAAGTACTTAAAACTACTCCTATCCCCTACAAAACACCAGATATTCTTTCTGGAACTTTTATGTCAAGTAATTTATAAAGAATTTACAATAAACACCTTTATGTTTCTGGTGTATATGGTCAACAGATACAGAGAGAACTCCTTACTAGAGAAAGGAAAAAAAACTCAAGTGTGCAGTATTACTGGTTTTACTGTTAAGATTGGTCTCAGATCCATTACTTATTATGTGGTAGGTAAAACTAGAGAGAGACCAAAGCAGTAAGGTAAGGAAAATAAGACTCTTAACTGGCTTTATCTGCCCAGACTTCTTATGGTATTCCCAGAGCACCCTAGACAGTTTTGGGAGCAATTTTCAGAAGCTTCTATCGACACTGAACGGGACCCATCTCTCCCAAATGCTTGACATCTTCCTCTCCTCCCAATCCCAGACAGTACCTAATTTCCGCATGTGCAAAAAGAGAAAAAAAATCTTTAAAACAGAGATTATGTAACACATGGTGCTAGCACAACTGCCTATGAATAGTCAAAATAAGTTTTAATGTAGTAAACATGAAATAAATGAATAAAACACTACAAGCAAATCTAAGAAATTATATGTATAACCTGGACACTGGCTCTTAACCAGGCTGGAAACCCGGAAGTCTTAACAGGGAAATAACAGTTCAGTACATAAAAAATAGAACTTCTCTATAGACAGCAATACCAGAAAGTTGACCAATTACTTTGGGTAATTGGTTACCCAAAGTAAGAAGGGTTACTCTTACAATGAGTCCCCAGTTCAGTCGCTCAATCACGTCTGACTGTTTGCGACCCCATGGACTGTAGCACACCAGGCCTCCCTGTCTATCACCAACTCCTGGAGTTTACTCAAACTCATGTCCATTGAGTTGGTGATGCCATCCAACCATCTCACCCTCTGTTATCCCCTTCTCCTCCTGCCTTCAATCTTTCCCAGCATCAGGGTCTTTTTCAAAGAGTCAGCTCTTCGCATCAGGTGGCCAAAGTACTGGAGTTTCAGCTTCAACATCAGTCCTTCCAATGAATACTCAGGACTGATTTCCTTTAGGGTGGACTGGTTGGATCTCCTTGTATTGCAGTCCAAGGGACTGGCAAGAGCCTTCTCCAAAACCACAGTTCAAAGGCATCAATTCTTCGGCACTCAGCTTTCTTTACAGTCCAACTCTCACATCCACACATGACCACTGGAAAAACCATAGCCTCGACTAGACGGACCTTTGCTGGCAAAGAAATGTCTCTGCTTTTTAATATGCTAAGTTGGTTATAACTTTTATTGCAAAGGATAAGCATCTTTTAATTTCACAGCTGCAAACACCATCTGCAGTGATTTTGTAGCCCAAAAAAATAGTCTGCCACTGTTTCCCCATCTATTTGCCATGAAGTGATGAGACTGAATGCCATGATCTTAGTTTTCTGAAATGTTGAGCTTTAAGCCAACTTTTTCACTCTCCTCTTTCACTTTCCTCAAGAGGCTCTTTAGTTCTTTCTGCCATAAGGGTGGTGTCATCTGCATATATGAGGTTATTGATATTTCTCCTGGCAATCTTGATTCCAGCTTGTGCTTCATCCAAGCCCAGCGTTTCTCATCATGTACTATGCATACAAGTTAAATAAGCAGGGTGACAATATATAGCCTTGACGTACTCCTTTTCCTATTTGGAATCAGTCTGTTGTTCCATGTCCAGTTCTAACTGTTGCTTCCTGACCTGCATACAGATTTCTCAAGAGGCAGGTCAGGTGGTCTGGTATTCCCATTTCTTTCAGAATTTTCCAGTTTATTGTGATCCACAGTGTCAAGGCTTTGACATGGTCAATAAAGCAGAAATAGACATTTCTCTGGAACTCTCTTGCTTTTTCGATGATCCAGTGGATGTTGGCAATTTGATCTCTGGTTCCTCTGCCTTTTCTAAAACCAGCTTGAACATCTGGAAGTTCATGGTTCATGTACTGTTGAAGCCTGACTTGGAGAATTTTGAACATTACTTTGCTAGCATGTGAGATGAGTGCAATTGTGTGGTAGTTTCAGCATTCTTTGGCATTGCCTTTCTTAGGGATTGGAATGAAAAACGACCTTTTTCAGTCCTGTGGCTACTGCTTAGTTTTCCAAATTTGCTGGCATGTTGAGTGCAGCACTTTCACAGCATCATCTTTTACGATTTGAAATAGCTCAACTGGAATAACATCACCTCCACTAGCTTTGTTCATAGTGATGCTCCCTAAAGCCCAGTTGACTTCACATTCAAGGATGTCTGGCTCTAGGTGAGTGATCACACCATCGTGATTATCTGGGTCATGAAGATGTTTTTTGTACAGTTCGTCTGTGTATTCTTGCCTCCTCTTCTTAATCTCTTCTGTGTCTGTTAAGTCCATACCATTTCTGTCCTTTATTGAGTCCATCTTTGCATGAAATGTTCCCTTGGTATCTCTAATTTTCTTCACGAGATCTCTAGTCTTTCCCATTCTATTGTTTTCCTCTATTTCTTTGCACTGATCACTGAGGAAGGCTTTCTTATCTCTCCCTGCTATTCTTTGGAACTCTGCATTCAAATGGGTTATTTCTTTCCTTTTCTCCCCTTTTTGCTTCTCTTCTTTTTCACAGCTCTTTGTAAGGCCTCCTCAGACAGTTAGTTTGCTTTTTTGCACTTCTTTTTCTTGGGGACAATGAGTCCTAGGAAATCTTAAAAAGTGAGAAAGGATATCCCAGAAGTAAAAGACAGAAAACAAGCAATTTATGGAAAAGTAAATCCAAATGGCGGGCAAACATTAAAATTCACAAGTAGGAATTTGAAAATCAAAGTTGCAATCAAATAACCCTTTACACCCAACAAACTGGCAAAAATGAAAGATTATAATAAAGCCTATTTCTGGCAAGGATGTAAAGAGGCTGGGATTCACTGAGAAAATACTAAGTGTTAAGCCTTTTGGAATGTAATCTGTTAACATTTATTAAGAGTTAACAGATAAATTTCCCTTCCACCAAGCTATCTTATTTCTCTTTGAAACCTATCCAATGAAAACATACACAGAGTGGCATGTATGTCTGAAATAAAGTGTTTATTAACTAGGGATGGCTGGATTTCATGGTAATTATGTGAAACATGTAACCATTAAAAAATAAATTACATCCCCAGAGAAAATGACCAAGACGTAGATTATCCTAATTTTATAGAGCAGTACTAAGAAACACCTACAATTGTACCTGAATTTGTATCTATTACATTCTAGGAGTATGAAAAAAAATCTGGCATGATGTCTACTTGGCTATGAACAGGCTACCTAAATGATGGATTGTGGATAACAGATGGAGTGAAGGGAATCCAAATGTGCAGGGCGGGAGTGGGAGCAGGGTGGGTGGGGAGGTGTGGTTAAATATAATAAAGCAAGTCTGTATATGCTCAATGAAACTATACATTTGCATATGCATGTATAAATCTTTTTAAAGAGTTGAGATATAGCTTTAATACTGTCAGTCAGCACTTTTTCCATATAGCACATACATATATATATAAAACCACTCCCCACAATTTTTTAATTTTTCCATCTCTAGAGACCTCAAATCCACCTTCTGGGTAATAAACTTTTTTGTTTAATGTTTACATACAACATCTAAAAGATGTGAGTTGTAATTTGATCCCAGTAACAAGCACATTCAAGACTGCAATTGCAATCAAAAATTTTCTTAACTTCAAACAATATACTTTTCTTTAAAGGATCTACAAGCTTTGACAAACTTAGTGTATTAAAAAGCAGAGACATCACTTTGCCAATAACAGTCAGTACAGTTAAAACTATGGTTTTTCCAGTAGTCATGTACGGATGTGTGACTTGGACCACAAAGAAGGCTGAGCACGGAAGAATTGGTGCTTTCAAATTGGTGCTGGAGAAGACTCTTGAGAGTCCTCTGGACTTCAAGGAGATCAAGTCAGTCAATCCTAAAAGAAATCAACCCGGAACACTCACTGCAAGAACTGATATTGAAGCTGAACCTCCAGTGCTTTGGCCACCTGCCGCGGAGAGTCAGTTCACTGGAAAAGACCCTGATGCTGGGAAAGACTGAAGGCAACATGAGAAGGGGGCAGCAGGTGATGAGACGGTTAGACAAAATCGCCAACTAAATGGACATGAATTTGAGCAAACTCCAGGAGACAGTGGAGGACAGAGCCTGGCATACTGTAGTCCAGAGGTTTGCAAAGAGTTAGACACAACTTTGCAACTGAACATGAACAACATCTACATCTGAAAATTATTTCAAATCAATGGACACACGCTCCACAAATAAAGTCCACAAATTTACTAATCACAGTATGCATTACAGAAATTACTGCATCTTTATGCATTAGGTTCTATTAAGGAAAAAAGTTACTCAAAGCAAGCCTTCAACATCCATTAGAACTGAACATTTAACTGTTCCGAATAAAAAATGGCAATGAAAATGTGAGGATTTCATAAAAATACATAAATATTTACTAATACTCACATACTAGTGATGTTCTAGGCTTATTTATTTCACAAGTTTATAGTATCCAACAGTTTCTGAAATGGAAAGGCTTGCAGGTTTCAAACAGCCACACTAAACTATAATGACTTTTTTTGCCAAGAGTTGAAGTTCACTTTAGTCCCGTATTTTCCCTGGTGGCTCACATGGTAAAGTCTGCCAACAATGCAGGAGACCAAGGTTCGATCCCTGGGTCGGGAAGATCTCCTGGAGAAGGAAATGGCAACCCACTCCAGCATTCTTGCCTGGAGAATCCCACAGACAGAAGAGCCTGGTGAGCCCCAGTTCATGGGGTTGCAAAGAGTTTGACACAACTGAGCAACAGACACTTCACTTCTTAAGTACTGAGACAGTATCTTAACTTGAATCAATGCATTAAAAAAAAAATTAGTTCAGTTTGAAACAAAAATTAGAAATAATGAAGTTAGCTTTGTATATATGTGTTTATGGACTTCCCTGGTGGCTCAGACAGTAAAGCGACTGCCTAAAATGCAGGAGACCGGGGTTCAATCCCTGGGTCAGGAAGATCTCCTGGAGAAGGAAATGGCAACCCACTCCAGTATTCTTGCCTGAAAAATCCCTTGAACGGAGAAGCCTTGGTAGGCTACAGTCCATGGGGTCGCAAACAGTCGGACATGACTTCACTCTCACTTTCTTTTCATGTGTTTATACAAAGATTAACTAGTCAGAGTGTCCAGAAACCAAGAACGACTGATTCATTTGTTCATTCAACAAGTATTTACTGACAGTCTACTAACATACTATTTATATATATCAAGTCACTAGAAAACATGGCTTGAAAATAACCTGAAAAACTATTAAAACAAAAAGCAATGAATCAAGAAAGATGTTTTATTCTGTGGGAGGTGGCGGGCAGCGCTGTGCAGCCTATGGGATCTTAGTTTCTGGTCCAGGGATCAAACCCCTGCCCCCTGCATTGGGAGAGCAGAATCTTAACCACTGGACCGCCAGGAAGTCAAGAAGTTTTACTACTATTAATTAACAGAATAAGAAAGGCACAAAGACAGGAACCTGAAAGATGAAATTCCTGATTCTGAAGAAATACTGACAGGGAAATGCCATGTAGCTTTGCCAACAGTAACTATAAATTTCAGTTATCAATGGGGGAGACCTCCATTCATGCTCCCAAAAAACCTAAGCAAAAAATGCTGAGGCCAGAATATGGAAGACAAGTTATAACAACTGATATTTAACTTAAATTTAATTTTCGTTCAATTTGTCATGGCTTCTCAGCCTCTTTATGTCAGGAAAAATAAACTGAAAAGTCTATTGTACACACAAATATATATGTTCAGATTAACAAAAGTAATGCTTTGCGTTGCTTAATTTTGTTTTGTTCAAGATATTCTTGATGAAGATTTGGTTCAAGAAAACTGCATACATACATCACAACAGAACTTACTACTATTAGCTAAACATTTCCCAAAGAATTTTTTCAAGCCTTTGATAACTACCATGTGAATATTACTAAGAGGTGCCACATCCTAAGAAAATTTGAACAGGAAGTTTCATTATATATATATATATATATATGCATTTCAAACATTTCCCCAAATACCTAAGATAACCAATAATATAAAGCTAACAACTGAGGACGTGTAAGTCATAACTATCCAGCACAAATTATAATCTGAGCCATCATCTAGTTTTTAAACTTCTAAGTATACTTAAATAAAATGCTTATTTCAAATGAAATCAATATTTTAAAACTATGGAGTTCCAGGTGGTGCAAGTGGTAAAGAATCTGCCTGCCAATGCAGGAGAGAAAAGAGATGCAGGTTCGATCCTTGGGTCGGGATAATCCCCTGGAGAAGGACATGGCAACTCACTCCAGCACTCTTGCCTGGAGAATCCCATGGACAGAGGAGCCTGGCAGGCTGCAGTCCATGGAGTAGCAGTGTCAGACAAGACTGAATCAACTCAGCACGCACGCACATGGGAGCCTTGCATTCCTTTTTTTGGTATTAGTATGACTTTTCCAATTAAAGCACATCTCAATTCAGACTACATTTCGGCCTCATGGATAGTGGTTACCAGATTGGAAAGGGCAGATTTTTCTATTATTAAGACATAGTTCAAATCATTTCTCCAAGAATCTTCCCAATTCAGTCCTCTTGACTCCCACTATATTCACCAGAATAATTTATAATTTAACAATAATTTGGTAAGCCTTATTTTCATACTTAAAAAATCATATAATGGCTAAAGAGATCAGGCTCTCTGGGAGTCAGAAACATCAATCTTAATCTTGAATCAGCCTATTCGTTTTATGGATAGATTCGCTTAGCCTCAGTTTCCTTAACTGGAGTAATACCATCTTTCACTGTGATTGAGAGGAGTAAATAAGACAAATTCAGGTAAGGTACCTGCACAGTGTGACAGTCTGAAAAAAGTTCAGTCCTGTCAGACTCTTTACAATCCCATGAACTGTAGCCTGCCAGGCTCTTTTATCCATGAAATTCTCTAGACAAGAATACTGGAGTGTGTTGCCATGCCCTCCTCCAGGGGCTTTTCCCAACCCAGGGATTGAACCTGGGTCTCCAGCATTGCAGGCAGATTATTTACTGTCTGAGCCACAAGTGCTCAAATATTGCTGCTGTTGTTAGAGCTAGATAGAACCTCAGAGAACTAAAGACCTAGTCGATTCCACCACTTGATGAACTGTCAAAAAAAAAATCCAAGTGCCTCATACTGCAGATGAAAAATCTAAGGCCTCACAACTAGCCAGTACAAGATTTAGGGGTCAATCATAGAAAGCATACTGCAGCTCAACTACAAAAAAGGCAGTTTGCTACATCCTTAACATTGTGGTAGAGAACTCAGTTCCTGAATTATTATCCAGTCAAAACGTATAAGCCTCAAAAAATACACAATAAGTAATGGACATTACTTTATTTGTATAGTCAAAGCTATGGTTTTTCCTGTAGTCATGTACAGATGTGAGAGCTGGGAAATAAGGCTGACCGCAGAAGACGACTCTTCCGAGTCCCTTCGACAGCAAAGAAATCAAACCAGTCAATCCTAAAAGAAATCAGCGCTGAATATTCATCGGAAGGACTGATGCTGAAGCTAAAGCTCCAATACTCTGGCCACCTGATTCGAAGAGCCAACTCACTGTAAAAAAAAAAAAAAAAAAAACCCTGATGCCAGGAAAAGATACAAGACAGGAAAAAAGGACGACAGAGGACGAGATGGTTAGATGGCAGCACAAACTCAATGGACGTGAGTTCGAGCAAACTCCTGGAAATAATGTAGGACAGGGAAGGCTGGCATGTTGCAGTCCATGGGGTCACAAAGATTGGACACGACTGAGCAAAATGAACAACGCAAAGAACAACAGTGCTTCCCTAATGGCTCAGACTGTAAAGACTGCAATGCAGGAGACCAAGGTTCAATCCCTGGGTAAGGAAGATCCCTGGAGAAGGGAATGGCTACCCATTCTAGTATTCTTGCCTGGGAAATCCCTGGAGACAGAGGAGCCTGGTGGACTGGTTCATGGGGTCACAAAGAGTTGGGCATGACTGAGCAACTAACAGCACTACTACTACTACTAATGGAACTACTAATGTCCACTACTAATGGACAATAGTAATAAACAAACAATAGTAAGCTATTATTTTATTTACACAATACCCACAAATATCTGATGATGTAAAGAAAAAAATATGGAAAAATAGGTTTTCTGTAAGTAAAGTCAAGGTCTTAGCATCTTCTCTAGATAGGGAAGATCAAGGCTTTCTTTTTTGCTTTTGTGTTTTCAGATTTTTCATTAATTACACATTGTTCTTGTAATACAAAAACAAAACTTCATGGGGAAATTAATTTTTAAAAATTAAGTGGTGTTTTCACTTAATACTAGTTCTTTTACATATTTAAAAAACTTCATTTTAAAACATGTACAACTAAAAATAGCTTCAAAATATCTTAAACTATGTTTTTAACCTAATAGTGTCCATAATATAATACAGCAACCATCTTTTCCTCAATTACTAATCTCCACAAAGAAATCAATTTTCTATACTAACTTTGAAATGTAAGCACATTTTCAAAATACAACTCCTTTACTATAAAGTCTACTGGCCAAAATTGTTAGCAATAATAAATCCATTGGATAATTTAATTACTTTCAAATTTCATTTTAATATTAAGCTAAAGCAAAAAGCAAATTTTGAAAATATGATACTCTAAAATGTTTTGTAGTTGATCAATTATATAGTCAAAAGCAGAAATCACAGAGCTTTAAAAGTAATTCTATCTTCTAAAGAGAAGAACTGAAAATTCACTCAGCCATCTTGGAGACCACACATTTCCATGGAATACCATGGAAACTTTCCTCTCCAAGTGCCAAAAACTGAGTGACTTACTTTGAACTTCTATTTAAAATTATATTCTGCCCACGGCTATGCAAGTTGCAGTGCCATTACAAAGCTTAAAAATCATATACATCAGTTAAAAAGCATTTTAATGACTCCAAATGGGCACAAGGCTTTTTGAGGGGGTAGCGAAAATGTTCTAAAATGAGACTGTGGTAATGGTTACACAATTCCATAAATATACTATCAATACTATCAAAGAATGTAAATGCTATCTGAAAACTTAAAAAATAATAATAATAAAAGCATCTTAAATGGCACAGTAATATAAACCCTATGATGCTGCACTCCAGATAAAAAACAGGCTATAAAAACAAGTTTGTATATAAAATTATATCCCCATCAAGTGATTAATTACCGTATTTCCCATTTTTCCAATCCCTATAGTTACGTAGCTTCAAACAAGAGTTAAGTTTTTATCTCTTTAACAACCATAGATCTACTGTTGTTAAGTAAAAAGAGCAGGACGCAAAACAAAGTATGTGTGTAAATATTTGCGGGAGAAAAAAAACTATTCTATTTTAGATTGCATCTTCAGCTTTTCACTGGTTCCAACTAATTTCTGAAATTAAGTTTCAATGCCAGTAAAAACCTTTAATCAGTGTCTACAGAGCACTGCCTCAAGCATGATGATACTGGCCACTAACCCCATGACTTTGAAACTCTTCAATGGTAATTCACATTCACAGCCAAGTGTGTGGTGGGAGGACAGGGCAAAGAAGGGGGAAATATGAGGAGGAAAATCAGAACCATCAGTATATTGAAAACCACCGCTGAAAGAAAAAAACAATACACCAAAATGTTAACTGTTATTCTAGCTTTTTCTGATAGTTTCTAAAATCCCTCACTGACCATGTATTACTTTTTAAATTTGAAAACATTACTTAAAATTACTTCCACGTTAAACTAAAGAACCCAAACTCAAAACAGTATTCTCTATGATTCTATGTTTAGGATATTATGGAAAAGGGAAAACTATGGGGACAGAAACCACCCTAGGTTCCAGAGGTAAGGAGAGAGGATGACTACAAAGAGACAAGATAGAAATTTAGGGGATGATGGAATTATTCTATCCCTTTATCCTGTTGGTAGTGATTACACAACTGTTAGCATTTATCAAAGCTTACATAATCGTCAAAGATGTTTTTAAAAAGATGCATTTTACTATAGGTAAATTAATCTAAAAAAATTCATGAAGCTACAATTAATAAAGTGCTTGTGCGGTAAGCCAGTTTTTTCCAAGTGGACAGTTTCATGGGATAAAAAATATTACAGACTACTGAACTACTTCAAACATCTTATTTTACACAAAACAATATAGGACCATGGATATTTGGCCAACAGTGCATTGCTAGATAACATTAAATAAGCTGAAGTATGTAGAGACCTAGAATTCCTATTTGTTTACATTCAAATGTAAGGCTCCTTCCACTTCATCATCCTTACTCTTCCAGAGTTCTGAGGACCATAGCTTCCACAAAGTACAAATGGATTATTGCAGGACATAAAATTCAAAACGTTCAAGTGCTACCTCAGTAGATTCAAATGTGGCGTGGGTCCTTCCCAACCTCTGCCAAAGAACCACCTTACTACACTTTGTTAGCAAAATAGGTGTAATGGACTGAAAAAGTCTAAGAATCAAGCAGATTTTGTAGAGTATGGAGAGGTACCATCGATAAACCAGAGTTCCAAAACAAGGACAAAAGCAAAAAAAAACCTAGGCAAAACCAAGGTAAGACGGTAAACAATCTTTACTAAAGCTTGCAAACTGACGGTATTATTGAACCTTTTAAATTTTTTACAAAACGTAAACGATTAGCAAATGAACATAAAATATACTTGCATAAAAAGAAATGGTGTTGTATCATCTATTATCAACATGCTGAAAATAATTTGTTAAAGCAAAACAATCTTTCCTGTGTTTCGATATGCCAGGAAAAAACGCGTATCTCCACTACACAAGAATTCAACAGCCAAATAGTGAGAATAATGCAAAAACGATGAACCTTATCTACCCTTGACAGTCAAGTATGATAAAGCCCCCCCTTTGTGCAGTATGCCACAACTGTTATCTGCAGTCTTTCAAAGAAGGCAACCATTAGAACAGGTTAATGAAGTTATCTACTCAAATTTTACTCAGGGCTCTTGTATGACAAGAAGTTGTAAACCTAGACTGACAGTGGAACTACTAATTAGGACTCCTTTCCACCAGTCACTGTTTTCACTTTATGTTAACCACCTAAGGAGATTTAAACTTGTAAAAAGCTTAGAGAGATCTTAAGATGCCAACAGTGATTCTCCACTATGCTATAACCACGTGACAGCTAAACCAATTTCACACAGCTAATTAGTAAACTAGAAAAGGAAAACGCTAAAAATAGGAATTACGACCACCAAGTAAGAGAAAGTTCCGTGGGAGATACTAGGTACGCTGAAACTAAACTCAGAATACATTCTGCGTACTCACAATACTACTCCTGTATTAGGAGAAGGCCCTTCATAAAAATAGCCAGGACTCTCAAACATTTGAGATGCTGGCTTAGTGAGATTGACTGACAGACAACAGCTGGGGAGATTTTTGTATTGATCTTGTAACATCGCGGCATTACTCTGGGAGAAAGGGAGAATCGGGAGAAGGGACTGTTATAATGGCAAGACTAAACTTGTAAGGATTTCATTTTCAACTATGTGACCCCTACACTGGAAGCCCCTAATAAATTCCTCTACTCTCGAATTCCTCTTCCGTTTTCCAGACTCGATCCCACAATAATGCACCTCCTTCTTCCCAAAGAAAAATAAAAAACGTGTGTAGGGGTGGAGGGGAGGGAATCAACACCCTCCAAAAACATTGGATAACTGGAAAACAAACTAGATACCTCCCCACCTGTGTTTTCTTAATCCATCTCACATTTTAAACCTTAAAGCCTAGAACTCTCGCCTTTTCTTCCCTAATAGAGGGGCTAAGGCGCCGCCCAATTTCCCAGGCCAAAAAAAAAAAAACCAAACTATTTCTACCCTACACATTTCAAGGTTTTCTAGTCTTCTCTTCGAGCCTAATCTTCAATCCTGCACTCGCTCTCTCTTCAGACACTTAAGTTTATTAGCCCAAAACCCTAGTACAAAGGTGAATTCCTAAGATTCCGCAAGGCGCCCCCCAAGGGGGTGGGGAGGGGTCGTAGCCGCGGGCCGAGGCGCTCTCGCTCGGCCCAGTCCGAGGGGCGGGGGAGTGGCTGTGACCACACAATCCCACCACCTTCTTTTCACGACTCCCCCCACCTCTCGGCGCTCGGGCCTGCTCCCAGGAAGCTCCCTGCGGCCACTCGGCTTCTCCTCACCGGCTCGCGAACGGCCACACTAGCCTCCAAGAAAAAGGTTCATAAGTAGGAATACGCAAGAGATGTTCGACGTGTTGTTTCAAAACATAACGGAGCCCGGGCCCCCGAGACCGTTAAACCGCGGGTGGAGGGGGGAGAAGCGATGAACCCAGTGGCCTCAGGCTTTGTCCTGGCCGCCTTTTTCGACCCCAAACGCCACTATGTTGAACCACCAACCCTCCCCCAAACCGGCCCGAGCCCCCAGAAGAGCCAACAAAGCAGCAAAAGGGTCGGTACCTTGTAGAAAGCCCCGTTGGAGCCGCGAACCTCCACCGTCAGCTCCGCCATGTTGGAACCGCAAAGGCCGCCGGGAAGAGATTCTAGAAACTTTCCAACCAGAGGGGAGGAGGGGGGAGGGGCGTGAAGGAGGCGGGGGGAGGGGCGGGGAAAACAGGGCGGGACTAGGATCCCCCGCCCCACACCCCTGGGGTCTCACCGTGCCGCCCCGGCTCTCCCAGTGGGATCCCTCCGCTCCTTACATCACTCGCCCCCAGCTCCGCCCGCCGTCGCCAACGCCCCGTTCGCCTCCCGACACAATCGCCCGACCTTTGCTGACCCGCCCTACGTCTCCGCCCCTAAGGGCCGGGTGCTTGCCCGCCCCAGTCGGCCTCCTGCTGCCCGGGAGTGAACTGCCCCGGCACAGCTTGCCCCACGCGTCTGCGTTCCGCCAGGCTCGGCATCTTGCCCTGAAACTTCCTTGAGGTGCTGGAAGCCCTGGAGTAGCTTCCTTATCTGGTGAAAAGCAACTCTGGTGCCTTCAGTTGCACACTGGCACAAACTTCAGGGGAAAGAGGGAACCTAAAAATGTACATACTATGTGCCGTAAATTCTGTAGCCTCGCTTTCTTAAAAAAAAAAAAAAGTATATTGGTGGCTTCCTCCTGACTCCCAATCCCGCAGTTACACACCTCCTCACACAGCTCAGTCCAGCCCTCTCCCCACCTGTTACCACTTCCAGTTCAGTTCAGTCGCTCATGTCCAACTCTACGACCCCATGGACTGCAGCACACCAGGCTTCTCTGTCCATCACCAACCAATTACGCTGTTTAAAAAGTTAAACTAAGTATTTCCAGTTCAGCATAGATGTATTCATAACCCAGGAGGTAATACCATTGTTAGAAGTAATCATGAAAACAATACAGTTGAAGGCGTAGGAACGTCCACACACAGGATCAAAGCAGAACCAATTTGTATGGGTTTTCTACCAGAACCTACACCAATACCATTAAGTGTTATAATGGAGATACTCTGAATATCTAACAATACTGAAAGTTTTTCCGAAAGCAAGGCCTTTGGAAATAGTACTGGAAGTATTCTTTACTGTGTGTTGTATTACCGTTTTGACAGAAAAACCCTAGAAAAGGATGCTTTGCTGGCACACTACGCTCTTAAGGAAATGCCCAGGGGCCTAGCCCGGGCGTTTGTGAGCAAGGCAGTCCTTTAAAATGTACGTAAAATTCCATCTGCATTTCGAAGTGCTCCATATTGCTGTGGATGGAATGTTCTTTTTAAAATGCTCATCATTGTGAGGAAAACACAAGCACACTACTACATCAATGAGTAACAGCCACAGTTTATTAAGGGCTTCATGTGTGTCTGACACTTTATATAATCATCTTGCTATGATCCTTCAGAATTAAAATACTGTAGTTTGCTTTTTTTCCCCACAACTCTATTGAGGTATAATTCCCATACCGTACAATTCATCCATTTAGGGTGTACAATTCAATGGTTTTTTTAGTGCATTTATAGAGTTGTGAAATCATCTCCACAATCAATTTGAGAACATTTTTACCATCCCCCCAAAACCCTGTATCTGTTGACATTCCCCATTTAACCCTATGGTAGCCACTCATTCCAGGAAACAAACACACTCAGAAGGACAATGCAGATAGTGGAGGGCAGTTTATTACACCGGCGGGCCCAAAGCAGAGTCTCCTCTTAGCCAAGGACCCCAACCAGTCTTTGTGAAAACCTTGTATACCCTAAGTGTATAAGGTTCCCTGAAACTAGTAAGGAAAAAGAAAGATACAATCAAAGTTAACCGGTGATTCATATGCTTTAAGCCTAGGTAGTTAACAGTGGACAATTATCAATAGGCTTGTGGTCATACTCCAATAAGCATAATAGAATGTATAATTCTATTCGGTTACACAGATAATTAGGGTATTCTTTTAGGCATGGAGAGCCCTGGAGCACTTCCTTCCAGGGGCCTGGTTTTCCAGTTGGTAGGTCGTTTCCGCAGATACTGGGCATATAGCTCAAAGTCCAGCCCAAGATGGAGTCCTGCTTTCAAGATAGAGCCTGTTCTGTTTGCTCCTTCAACCCCAATCCCCCCTAAGCAACCACTAATCTATTTTTTCTTCCTTTCTTTCTTCCTTCTTCTTTCCTTGGCCTTCACATTTGTTCCTGAATGTCAGTCACTTTGGGTAGGGCTATGAAAGTTCCATTTGGACTAAGGTCAAGTTATTTGAACGTTGAAGAAAAAAAGATTGTTCCTCTTCAGGCCTTGTATGCTAAAAACATTTTGAGTTTGAACACCCCCAACCCATCTCCACAAACTCCTGCTTTTAATAGATAGAACTTATGACTTCCATTAAACAACAGAGATTTATAGCAACCAGTTATATATCTAAGATCACATAACTTCTAAATTAGCAGAACTGGAATTTAAGTCCCACCAGTTTCCATTTCCAAAGCTCACATCATGACCCAGTTTGTTGTTGGCATGTATGGGAGACTTGGGTTCAATCCCTAGGTTGGGAAGATCCCCTGGAGGAGAACATGGCAACCCACTCTGGTATTCTTGCCTGGAGACTCCCCATGGACAGAGGAGCCTGGCGGGCTTCGGTGCATGGTGTTGCAGTGTCAGACACGACTGAGAGACAAAGCATAGCACAGCACATATACAAATATATATCAGTTCAGTTCAGTCGCTCAGTCGTGTCCGACTCTTTGCAACCCCATGAACCTCAGCACGCCAGGCCTCCCTGTCCATCACCAACTCCCAGAGTCCACCCAAACCCAAGTCCATTGAGTCAGTGATAGCATCCAACCATCTCATCCTCTGTCGTTCCCTTCTTCTCTTGCCTTCAATCTTTCCCAGTATCAGGGTCTTTTCAAATGAGTCAGCTCTTTGCATCAGGTGGCCAAAGTACTGGAGTTTCAGCTTCAACATCAGTCCTTCCAATGAATATTCAGGACTGATTTTCATTAGGATGGACTGGTTGGATCTCCTTGCAATCCAAGGGGCTCTCAAGAGTCTTCTCCAACACCACAGTTCAAAAGCATCAATTCTTCGGCACTCAGCTTTCTTTATAGTCCAACTCTCACATCCATACATGACCACTGGAAAAACCAAAGCCCTGACTAGACAGACGTTTGTTGACAAAGTAATGTCTCTGCTTTTCAATATGCTGTCTAGGTTGGTCATAACTTTCCTTCCAAAGAGTAAGCATCTTTTAATTTCATGGCTGCAATCACCATCTAAAGTGATTTTGGAGCCCCCCAAAATAAAGTCAGCCACTGTGTCCACTGTTTCCCTATCTATTTGCCATGAAGTGATGGGACCAGATGCCATGATCTTAGTTTTCTGAATGTTGAGCTTTAAGCCAACTTTTTCACTCTCCTCTTTCACTTTCCTCAAGAAGCTCTTTAGTTCTTCTTCACTTTCTGCCATAATGGTGGTGTCATCTGCATATCTGAGGTTTTTGATATTTCTCCCGGCAATCTTGATTCCAGCTTATGCTTCATCCAGCCCAGCATTTCTCATGATGTACTCTACATAGAAGTTGAATAAGCAGGGTGACAATATATAGCCTTTATGTACTCCTTTTCCTATTTGGAACCAGTCTGTTGTTCCATGTCCAGTTCTAACTGTTGCTTCCTGACCTGCATACAGGTTTCCCAAGAGGCAGGTCAGGTGGTCTGGTATAACCATCTCTTGAAGAATTTTCCACAGTTTATTGTGACCCACACAGTCAAAAGCTTTGGCATAGTCAATAAAGCAGAAATAGATGTTTTTCTGGAACTCTCTTGCTTTTTCGATGAGCCAGTGAATGTTGGCAATTTGATCTCTGGTTCCTGTGCCTTTTCTAAAACTAGCTTGAACATCTGGAAGTTCACGGTTCACGTATTTCTGAAGCCTAGCTTGGAGAATTTTGAACATTAGTTTACTAGTGTGTGAGATGAGGGCAATTTTGCAGTAGTTTGAGCATTCTTTGGCATTGCTTTTCTTTGGGATTGGAATGAAAACTGACCTCTTCCAGTCATATATATATATATATATATATATATATATATATATAAAATACAACCACATACACATATCTGGTTTAGAAGTTGATATTCATTGTTGCATATTTTCAGAAGAGGACTTATTGTTGGACATAAATTTTGTAGTTTTTGTTTTCTTTTGCATTGTCTGAACTTTTCTGAATGAGCTTGTCACTTGATTCTCAGAAAAAAAAAGTATTTTCACTTTATCATGATATATCATGAATAATCCACAACCATTAGAGATAAAATCTTAGAGGAATATTAATGATATGAGTAAATGTCTACAATGTAACTATGAAAAGAAGACTGTCAAATACTGTATATGGAGTCAATTTTGTAGAGAAAATATATACATATATTGCATAAAAATATATAGATGTTTACCAGAATGTTAGCAGTGGTATTTTCAGGCAGTTGCATTATAAATGATCATTTTTCTTCATGTTTTCTACATTTTACAAGTTTTCTATATTGAAAAGTGGTACTATTTCTAACTTTTAAAAAATATAAATAGGAAAATGTTCTTCAAAAATATAATTAGATACACACATAATGAAACTTTGTATACACAGCTACTGTAACACTAAGAACTTAAGATTTTGATCAACTTTGTGGCACTATATTTAGTTTGAGTTGTCAGTGAAATGTGATAAGAAAACATGCTATCATTATTTAACATCTTCTCAAAGTAGTTCATTTGAAGATAATTTTAACTTGGCTAAATTGAGACTATAGGAGTTTTTCTTCCTTGAGATATAGAAATCTAGAGGGCCTAAAATATTAATATTTTAACCAACAGTTTCTGGAACAAATTGTACCCTATTTTATAAACAGCTAATGAAAGACTCAGGAATCATAATATAAAATGTTTTAACTTTTTTCCCATAGGCATCTTTGATTTTTTTAAATCACAATATACTAACATACATTGAGTATAAGAATTAATATTTTAAAAATTACGTTAAACCAAACTGTTGAGTTCAGCTGTCTTGATATTGTGAAGAGTCCATATGATATAAACAATTCCAGATAAAGGAAGAAAGAAACCGTATCAGTCTCATTTTGCAAGTCAGAAACAGAGCTTCACTCCACCCTAGGCCCTAATCTAATGTGAAGTTGAACTTAAAGCAAAAAACTATATTGCAAGACCACTGAAAAATAATTAATAAGAGTTAAGATCGTGGACTCTGAATATGGATTTTCCTTTTGAAGTCTAAATGAAGTTTGTTATTTCCTAGTTTGGACTCTATATGAGCCAAAAAAAAAAAAACTTTATTTAATGTTATGCCACAAAGATTTTAGGATTATTTAAGATAGCAGTTAGCATTAATTAAACTGACAAATGCATATCCCTACTTTATTACTTACTTCAAAATTAATTCCATTTGAAATAAAGATCTAAGTGCAAAAAGAATCATGAAAATAGTACAAATAAACATGGATAAACTTTAAACTATTGTTTAATTGTTTCTGCCGTTACAAAATGCCCAGAAGCCAATGGGGAAAGATTGTAAGTTTGAATACATAAACACTTAAAACTTCTCAAAGGAAAAAAAAGTTACCTTAAGCAAAGTTAAAGGCAGCCAGGAGTAAAAATGACTAAGGATGTTAATCTGTTATCTGCCTAGTCGTGTCCGACTCTTTGCTACCCCATGGACTGTAGCTCACCAGGTTCCTCTGTCCATGGAATTATACAGGCAAGAATAATGGAGTGGGTATCCATTCCCTTCTCCAGGGGTATCTTCCCCACCCAAGGATCAAACCTGGGTCTCCTGCACTACACGTAGATTCTTTACCATCTGAACCACCAAGAAAGCCCTAAAAACAATTAAGCTCTTTACTAAATAAAGATTTTTTTCCCCCTTTTCTTGGGGGATCTTAGTTCCCTGCCCAGAGATTGAACCTGGGCCCTCACCAGTGAAAGCTCAGCCTCTTAACCATGGAAAGCCAATGAATTCCCAATATCTCCTGTAAGTCATATGGAAATACAAATAATCCCAAAGAAAAATGGACAAAAAACAACTTTTAATTGACATAAAACTAAATATAAATAAGAACATAGTAAAAATGCTCAGAACTAGAACTATAAACAAAGAAATATATATTAAAACATTATTTCACTGCTGAGGTCCCGGTCTGATCCCTCCTCCCGAAACTAAAATCCAAGCTCTGTGGGTGGCCAAGGAGAAAAGAAATATAAAAAAATTTTTAAAATAACTTTAAAAAACATCATTTAGATACCACTTTCCCTCTCTCTGAATGATAATTAGTGTTAGAAGCAGTTTGGAAAATGGCCATGTTGATATGCAAATATGTAAACTGATGAAACCTCTTTGGAGACATACTTTTTAATAGTATGAACATTTAAATTAATAATACCATTTAAGCCAGCAGTTCAGTTTGTAAGAATTTATTCTACAGATATACTCAATAAGGTTGCAAGGTTGTTCGTGAGGAATTTTCACAGGTGGAAGCAACACACAAAAACAATTAAGAAAAAAATAAATGAAAGAGGAAAAAGAAATAAAAGCCAGCAAAACCTATGCCTACCCTTACAGAGTAGTTATTAAAACAAATTAATCTATAAAATTGATTAATACGTGGCCATTAAAAGGAATGGGATAGAGTTACAGTTCCCAAATTGTGCAAAAACAGACACCAGGATATGACAGTGAATTCACAGAAGTGCCTGAAGATACATTACATTTTTGGGTAAATATAGTACATGTTTACCACCTGTTGGACTTTGTGCACACTGCTATCTCAAGGTAGTTCAATTTCAATATTAGCTCATGCTACATTCCATTTGGTGATTCTATATCTTTCAAACATGAGTTTTTAGCAATTCCTGTAACAATAAAGCAAAAATCAACATAGAACAGGAAGTGAGGGTGGCAATGTCCACTCTGATCCCAGGAGAGGTGTGTAGTGACCAGTGTGGATGCATATCCCATTAACAAGAAATTGGATTATTCAAGAGTGAGATTAAAGTATTTTTTCTACTAGTTTGCACTTTATTTTCCACCTATATATTGAATTGTTATGACATAAATTCTTCCTAAGTTTTGACATCTTACTACTTAATAACAAAATCATTAGGTATTTATTTAGGCAGTGTAGTGAGTACTGAGTTACTGAGAATGCTATGAACCAAGAATGCTTGCGAAGTTTTGAAGAAAAGAGTACATCTATATTTGCAAAGATGGAAAGCTCTTTTACGTATATTGTTAAGAGAAATAAGCTGCAGAATAGTATGTTTATGGGAGGGGGGAGAATTGGTTTCTTTTGTTTTTCTTTCATGTGCATATACTACCCTTTATGATTTTTTAAAATTGTTATTTTTAAAATAAAGTAACATCCTCCCCCACAAAAAAATGATCAAAATATTAATCACCAAGATCCTTACTTGGGTATGGTAAGGTATTTCAAATTTGTATTATTTTTCTCTTGCTTCACACAAAACAAATTACCACAGATTTAGAGTTTTAAAGAAGCACATTTTCTCCATCAGAATATGTGTTCTACCACACCTTCCCTCCTGTGCGTAGATCTTCTCCATCACTTGAGGCCTTAAAAGACTGAGGGATCCCCAAAAGGAAGGAATTCTGTATCCAGACTGCCCTCTGACTCAAGACTACCACATCAACTCCTCTCAAGACTTCCAGCTTGAGGGGTGGGAGAATGTCTTTGGTTATTCAAAAGAAGACAACACCAGAGTATATGCTAATGAGGTGATTAAGCTGGTGATTAAGTTGGGCTCCTAGATAGCCTCAGGATAGGGCTAGTTGCCAGAAAGACCAAAGAACAATAACAGAGGGTTAGGTTTTCAGCCCCAGCTCAAACTCTGGGAAGGAGAAAGGACAGACAGGGAGGCTGGAAATTAAAGCTGTTTAAAAACTCTTGAACAAGGACATTTGATGATTATCCTGGTTGGTGAACACATCCCACCTGCTGGAAGGGTGGAGCATCTTAGTTCCCTGAGAACTTTTTACCTCTTCATGTGGCTATTCATCTGTAATATCCTTTATAAGAAACTGGTTGTAGTTCAGTCGCTGTCATGTCTGACTCTTTGCAACGCCCTCCCTGTCCTTCACCATCTCCCGGTGCTTGCTCAGACTCATGTCCATTGAGTCGGTGATGCCATCCAACCATCTCGTCCTTTGTCAACCCCTCTTCCTCCTGCCTTCAGTCTTTCCCAGAGTCAGGGTCTTTTCTGATGAGTCAGCTTTTTGCATCTGGTGGCCGAAGTATCGGAGCTTTGGCTTTAGCATCAGTCCTTCCAATGAATATTCAGGATTGAGTTCCTTTAGGATGGACTGGTTGGATCTCCTTGCAGTCCAAGGGACTCTCAAGAGTCTTCTCCAACACCACAGTTCAAAAGCATCAATTCTTCAGTGCTCAGCCTTCTTAATAGTTCAACTCTCACATCCATACATGACTACTGGAAAAACCATAGCTTTGACTAGACAGACCTTTGTCAGCAATGTAACATCTCCGCTTTCTAATATACTGTCTAGGTTGGTCATAGCTTTTCTTTCAAGGAACAAGCATCTTCTAATTTCGTGGCTGCAGTCACCACCTGCAGTGATTTTGGAGCCCAAGAAAATAAAGTCTCTCAAAAAAATAAATACATAAATAAAGTCTCTCACTGTTTCCATCGTTTCCTCAGCTATTTGCCATGAAGTGATGGGACCAGATGCCATGATCTTTGTTTTTTGAATGCTGAGTTTTAAGCCAGCTTTTTCACTCTTTTCTTTGACCTTCATCAAGAGGCTCTTTAGTTCCTCTTCATTTTCTGCCATTAGGGTGGTGTCATCTGCATATCTGAGGTTATTGATATTTCTCCAGACAATCTTGATTCCAACTTGTGCTTCATCCGGCCTGGCATCTCACATGATGTACTCTGCACATAAGTTAAATAAGCAGGGTGACAATATACAGCCTTGATGTACACCTTTCCCAATTTTGAACCAGTTTGTTGTTCCATGTCTGGTTCTAACTGTTGCTTCTTGACCTGAATATAGGTTTTGCAAACTGGTAAACATAAGTAAATGTTTCTGTGAGCTGCTCTAGTGAATTAATCACACTTGAGGAAGAGGTTGTTGGATTCTCCAATTTACAGGCTGATCTGAAACACAACTGACAACCTGGACTTGGAGACTGGCATCTGAAGTGAGGGCAGACTTGTGCGACTGAGTCTTTAACCTATGGAATCTGATGCTATCTCCAAGTAGTATCAGAATTGAGTTAAATTTGCAGGGCATGCAGTCTCGGTTCACTTAGAATTGGAGAATTGTTGGTGTTAGAAAAAACATCAGAGAGAAACCTGTTTTACTCAAAATCTGTCAGCATTTAAATGTCAATCATATCTTTAAATGAATAAATCAGGTCCATGGGGTTGCAAAAGTGAAAGTGAAGTTGCTCAGTCATGTCCAACTCTTTGCGACCCCATGGACCATAGCCTACCAGGCTCCTCCATCCCAGGGATTTTCTAGGCAAGAATACTGGAATGGGTTGCCGTTTCCTTCTCTAGGAGATCTTCCCGACCCAGGGATTGAACCTGGGTTTCCCGCATTGTAGGCAGACGCTTTACCATCTGATCCACCAGGGAAGTCCATGGGGTTGCAAAGACTGGGACAAAATTTAGAGACTGAACAACAGCAACACATCTTTAAAATACTTTCACAGTCACATCTATACTTGTGTTTGATTAAACAACTGGGCACAGTAGCTTAGCCAACTTGACACATAAAATTAACCATCATAGTCTCTGACCTTTAGACTCCCTTTTAAAGGGCTCACCTGATTAGGTTAGGCCCACCCAGGATAATCTTTTTTTATTAATTTTGAGGTCAATTTCTTCAAAACCTTAACTGATCTTCAAAACTTTACCTTTGCCATATTCTATTGGTTAGCAGCAAGTTATTTGTTCAACCCACACAAAAACATGGACAACCAGGGAACAAGAATTATGAAGGCCATCTTAGAATTCTGCCTCTGTATGTGTATGTGTGTGTGTGTGTGTGTGTGTGTGTGTGTGTGTGGTGTGTGTGTGGTGTGTGTGTGTGTGCGCTCAGTCATGTCTGACTCTTTTTTGACCCTACAGACTGTGGCCTGCCAGGCTCCTCTATCCTTGGGATTTCCCTGGCAAGAATACTGAAGTGGGTTGCCATTTCCTTCCCCAGGGGATCTTCCCACCCCAGAGATTGAACCCACGTCTGTTGCATCTCCTGCACTGGCAAATGGATTCTTTACCACTAGCACCACCTGGGAAGCTCCTAATTCTGCCTACCACAAAGTAAAGAGAGCAGAACCTAGCAGTGACTCTCAGAATCTGTGAAGTACAGCTTTTACAAGCCAACCTCTCCAGACTATTTCTCTCATTTATTCATTCATTCGTTTATCCATTCATTCATGTGGAAGAAAACCAAGCACATAGTAAACAGTACTGACTGCTGTCACTTTTATTTTTTTATGGTTTAAACAATTATTGATAGTATATGCCCAGTGCTAGGTTTAATATATACCAGGTATTCAACAAATTACTGTGATGGTGTCAGATAATCAAAAAACCATTGCAAGTTTAGAAGTAGGGACATCACTTGATCACCTTTGGGTTTTAGAAAGAGAATTTTTATCAGTAAAGAGGAAGATTTAAAAATCACAGTAGAGAAGGCAGAAGCCAGTCTATTGCAAGCATAGAGGAGAGATAAGTAGAGCCTGAACTAAAGCAATGAAAGTGGAGAAAAAGAGATAGAACTGAGACATTTAAAATGTTGAAGAAATGGAAACTAGTTGCTAGAGATGATGAGCAATGAGCAGAAACTCAAGGATAAATTTACTTAGATAATTGGGTACATAATTATGCCATTAATTTAAAATATAAGGGAAGATCTGTGGAGGGAGATAAGAAGTTCTGTTGGAGAAATAATTGCTTTGGAGGGGTCTTCAAAACATTCAGTGAAGATTTTAGTAGAAGTCTACAGTAGAGATTCCATGGTGGCTCAGATGGTAAAGCGTCTGCCTACAATGCGGGAGGCCCGGGTTTGATCCCTGGGTCAGGAAGATCCCCTGGAGAAGGAAATGGCAACCCACTCCAGTATTTTTGCCTGGAAAATCCCATGGACTGAGGAGCCTGGTAGGCTACAGTCCATGGGGTCGCAACGAGTTGGACACGACTGAGCGACTTACTTTCACTTTTACAATAGAGATTAAGTTTCAGGAGACTCCAGTGAATATTTAGCATTTAAGGGAAGCTGATGAGATTTCCTAGGTAAAGTTTTTCAGAGAAATTAGAATAAGAATAAATGCAATTTATCAATGGGACTATTTGGGAAAAGAGGCTACAGACCACAGGAGAATATATTATCCTATTAACATAGACTAAGCAATGCAATGCAGGAGACACAGGAGACGAGGGTTCGACCCCTGGGTCAGGAAGATCCCCTGGAGGAGGAAAATGACAGCCCTCTCCAGTATTCTTCCAAAAATATTCCCATGGACAGAGGAGCCGGGTGGGTTACAGTCCATGGGGTCGCAAAGAATCAGACACAACTGAGAGACTAAGCAGCAGGAAGTATTTAATAATAATATCAATAAAATAGGAAACAAAGTGTCTGACTAACATAAACTAGACATAGATTCCCCTGCAGCAGTGATTTATTTCTGCTTGTGCACGTTAGCAGGCTTAGCATTCAAAATATTGTGGGTGCGCTCTAAATATGAATGAATGCATCGGATGGGACAGGGCTTCCCAGGTGGCTGAAGCAGTAAAGAATCCACCTGCAATGCTGGAGACACAGGTTTGATCCCTGGATCTGGGAAGATCCCCTGGAGAAGGAAATGGCATCCCACTCTGGTATTCTTACTCGGGAAATCCCGAGGACAGAGGAGCCTGGCGGGAGTCCATAGGGTTGCAGAGTCGGACACGACTGAGCATGCGCATACACAGGCCATGAGACAGGAATAATAAAAATAAATTCCTGATCTATGTAACAACATGGAAAATGCTTAACAATACATGAATAAAAACTAAAGTAGGATGTAAAAGTCGATCTGCACAGTGATTACAACTATGTAAAACATGCACAAATAAGAATAAAATGAGCTTAAACAAATGAAAAAAGTTTAATTTGTTAGGGTAATTGGAATGTTGCTTTTTTCTCTGCATTTGATTGGCGTTAGATTCATTCCCTGGTGGCTCAGATGGTAAAGAGTTTGCCTGCAGTGTGGGAGACCTGGGTTCGATTCCTGGGTTGGGAAGATCCTCTGGAGAAGGGAACTGGCTACCCACTCCAGTATTCTGGCCTAGAGAATTCCACGGACAGAGGAGCCTGACAGGCTACAGTTCATGGGGTCGCAAGGAGTCGGACAAACGAGTGACTTTAACTTTCGCTTTATGTACTGTAAGTAAACTGTGAAAGCGTATAGGACCAGAAGGCAAGAAAACTCTCCATGCAGGCCCGATTCTATTGTGACGTCAGTTCACCCCTCTGAGGCAGTGCTGCTGTGCTGAAACCCAAAAAAGTTGATTCCAGATTTAATCAGGTAGAAAGAGGACAGTAGTAAAGGGGACAATATACTAGAGAGAAAAAAAGATTGTGTGAAGGCCACAAGGGCAGAATGACTGGAGCACAGAGTATAGGGACATGTGGCAAGACATGAACTTTGCTAGAGATCCCAAGCAAACAACCAAGGGCTTTAAATTTTATATGAAGGACAATGGGAACCTATTAAAGGTAGAATAAACAAAGATGTGGCTCGCACAAGACTAGAAGCTCAGGGTGGAGAGCACACAGTGTCATAAAAATGTATTACTATATGATGTTCTGCATTGATTTTATATTTTTCTATAGCCCAGTCTAAGAATAACAATATTTTTCCAAATTTTTTTTGGATTCACCGTTTGTCCCCAGATTTAGCCAATGACAACCTCTTCAGGTTGGCTTGTGAGTTCTTTTAGAGTGGCCCATCATTGTTTGAGCAAAATGTACTTTCTTGCACAAGTTGTTCTAGGTTCACTTTATTCTTTCCAGTGGTGGTGGAGTCAGCTACTTCTCCAAGGAACCCTGGCTCCTTTTATTAGGGAATTGCATTTAAAAATTGAGGGCTGGGTGGTAAAAATATATCTTATCATTTTATTTATTTCAGTTCAGTTTAGTTCAGTTGCTCAGTCGTATCCAACTCTTTCCGACCCCATGGGCTGCAGCACGCCAGGCTTCCCTGTCCATCTCCAACTCCCAGAGCTTGTTCAAACTCATGTCCATTGAGTTGGTGATGCCATCCAACCATCTCATCCTCTGTCGTCCACTTCTCCTCCTGCCTTCAGTCTTTCCCAGAATCAGGGTCTTTTTCAATCAGTCAGTTCTTCGTATCATGTGGCCAAAGTATTGAAGTCTCAGCTTCAGCATCAGTCCTTCCAATGAGTATTTAGGGTTATTTCCTTTAGGATTGACTGGTTTGATCTCCTTGCAGTCCAAGGGACTCTGAAGAGTCTTCTCCAACACCACAGTTCAAAAACATCAATTCTTTGGCACACAGCTTTCTTTCTTTCTTTCTTTTTTATTAAAAGAAGTGTCTTTGGAGGCATTGCATGGTCTCTGGGATCTTAGTTTCCACAACCAGGGATTGAACTCGTGCCTCTGGCAGTGAAAGCACAGTCTTTAACACTAGGACTTCCCTAGTGGCTCAAATGGTAAGGCATCTGCCTGCAATGCGGGAGACCCAGTTTCAATCCCTGGGTCGGGAAGATCATCTGAAGAAGAAAATGGCAACCCACTCCAGTATTCTTGCCTGGAGAATTCCATGGATGGAGGAGCCTGGTAGGCTATAGTCCATGGGGTTGCAAAGAGTCGGACACAACTGAGCGACTTCACTGTCTTCAGACTTCCCTGGTGGTTCAGACGGTAAAGCGTCTGCCTACAATGCGAGAGACCTGAGTTCAATCTCTGGGTCGGGAAGATCTCTTGGAGAAGGAAATGGCAACCCACTCCAGTATTCTTGTCTGGAAAATCCCATGGACGGAGAAGCCTGGTAGGCTACAGTCCATGAGATGCCAAAGAGTAGGACCTGAGTGAGTGACTTCAGTTTCACTTTTAACACTAGGCTGCCACAGAATTCCCAAATTCTTTTAAAATACGAAATTTCATCAAAGACAGTTTTAGAGACTAAACTTGTTTCTAATACTTAAGAGTTTTATTCTTAGGTATAAAAGATGAGCTAGGATGCTAAGGATTCCAAAAAGTTCTTTTTTGGACTTTGGTACTTCTGAAAACTAGAAGTTAGCTTGTTGTAAACATGGACTTGACCTTAGACTTTCATTGTAGTTTAGTATTGCAGCAAAGAATTTGAGAAACATGTGCAATTATTTGTATCAACTTTAATCTACTTTTCCATAACTATTAAAGGAGAAAAACACAACTACCTTCTAATAGTGTGCTTCCCTCCCATGAACACTTAGGCCAAAGCTTCTTAACATTTAAATAAATCCTTCTTAGTACAAAGTACTCTAGTCTATTCCTTATTACTTTGTTTTACAGTTTTAATAATGTTAATAATGATCTGGTGAATTGATTCTATCTTCTGACAATGAATCAGACTGAGCAGTTTTTAAAAAGTACAAAACACCCATGATGATTTCAAATAATTGAGTTTCATATTTAAAATATTGATTCTAACAGTAATACTCTTCTCGAGTTTATTATTAATGGCCGAGCACTCATTACATGCCAGACACTATACTCAGCATCTTTATGTACATTGCTTCATTCAATCCTCTCATTAGCCCTTAGAGGTGCCAATTATTATTTGTTTTTTAGAGGTGCCAATTATTATTTTTCATTTAAAAAAACAGAAAACTAGAGCTCAGAGATGTTAATTAAAACCATATAACAAAATGAAGGATCAAGTTAGACTTTAAAGTCAGTCTTTCTGATTCTAAAGTTTATGCCCTTAACTGCTGTATTACAATACCTTAGTATTAGCAAGCTAATTAAGGTGGAATGTGCATAAGAGTTAGATGATAAGAGTTGCCTAAAGAAGATAGTGAAGGAAGTCAGCTTATGAATAGAAAAATGATGTGATAACTTGAGGTTAAAATAGGAATCTAAACTGGAGAACCATATCTTGTCTATTGACCTTCTGAACATCCTTCCACTTTTCTTAGTCACCCCTGGTGCTACCAGACCTCATAATTTCAGTCTTGGACTCTCCTCAGAGCACTTAGGATACACTCTCTTTCTTTTTAAAAATTATATAGCTCCTCTTTTTTTTAATTAATTAATTTTATTTTTGGCTGTGCTGGTCTTTGTTGCTGCTCTCAGGCTTTCTCTAGTTGTAGTGAGTGGTGGCTACACTTCCTTGTGGTGCACAGGCTTCTCGTTGCTGTGGCTTCTTTTGTTGAGGAACATGGGCTCTAGGGTGCACGGGCTTCAGCAATTGTGGCACACGGGCTTAGTTGCTCTGCAGCATGTTCAATCTTCCCGGACCATGGATCAAACCCATGTGCCTTGCGTTGGCAGGCAGATTCTTAACCACTGGACCACCAAGGAAGTCCAAATATCTCCTCTTAAGCTTTTCTTTTTGGCAAAATTTTATCTAATTTAAAGAATCAATTAGTTCTCAAGGAATTTTAGAAAACTGCTGTGTCCCACTTCCACCTATAATCATTTCCCCTTTCCCTTGACAATCACTTTTAACTTTTTTGCTTATTATTTTGCCATCTTTTATATTTCTAAATGATATGTGGGCATTATCTATTGACTTCTCTCTGTTGAAGAGGAGGACTTGGGTCTCTTCTTTTTCCTGCCTCACCTATGACATGCATCCTTTCTGTTGTTTTTCCTTCAGTTTAATCTTATTGAAATTTATCTTATATCAATTATCTATATATCTATTCATATATTCATAGCTGAGGCATAAGATAATGAGCATTTAAGGATGACTTTATACTTTTCCTAGAGTTTAATTTTCTTAACTTAATATTCTGACTACTTATCAGCAGTTCAATTCCAAAGTCTCTCCCAGAGGTGCTTTTACCTTCTCTAAACTAGACTGGTTATACCCTTCACCAGATACACAGCTATCATCCTGAGATCTCCCTTCATCAACATCCTGGGGATTCATTTTACCTCTCTCCTTTATTAGTGTTGCTTTTTACTTCAGTTGCTTTCTCAGAAAGGATGCAAGGAAGTAAATATTTCTATGTTTTAAAGTATTTTTATTCTACTTCATAGCTGATGACAGTTTATCTGGCTATAAAATTCTAAATTGGAAATCATTTGCCTTCAGACATTTAAAGTGCATTGCTCAAGTATCTATTTGTTTCCAATGTTGCTACTGAAAAGTCTAAAGAAACCCTAACCCCCTATTTTTTGTGTGGGGTCATTCTTTTAACTGGAGAAAGGAATTCAGTATTCTTGCCTTGAGAACCCCATGAACAGTATGAAAAGGCAAAAAGATAGGACACTGAAAGATGAACTCCCCAGGTCGGTAGGAGCCCAATATGCTACTGGAGATAAGTGGAGAAATAACTCCAGAAAGAATGAAGAGACGGAGCCAAAGCAAAAACAGCACCCAGTTGTGGATGTGACTGGTGATAGAAGCAAGGTTCGATGCTGTAAAAAAAACAATATTGCATAGGAACCTGGAATGTTAGGTCCATGAATCAAGGCGAATTGGAAGTGGTCAAACAGGAGATGGCAAGAGTGAATGTTGACATTCTAGGAATCAGCAAACTAAGATGGACTGGAATGGGTGGATTTAACTCAGATGACCATTATATCTACTACTGTGGGCAGGAATCTCTTAGAAGAAATGGAGTAGCCATCATAGTCAACAAAAGAGTCTGAAATGCAGTACTTGGATGCAATCTCAAAAACAACTGAATGATCTCTGTTCGTTTCCAAGGCAAACCATTCAGTATTACAGTAATCCAAGTCTATGCCCTGACCAGTAATGCTGAAGAAGCTGAACAGTTCTGTGAAGACCTACAAGACCTTTTAGAAATAACACCCAAAAAAGATGTCCTTTTCATTATAGGGGACTGGAATGCAAAAGTAGGAAGTCAAAATATACCTGGAGTAACAGGCAAATTTGGCCTTGGAGTACAGAATGAAGCAGGGCGAAGGCTAACAGGGTTTTGCCAAGAGAATGCACTGGTCATAGCAAACACCCTATTCCAACAACACAAGAGAAGACTCTACACATGGACATCACCAGATGGTCAACACTGGAATCAGATTGATTATAAATTCTTTGCAGCCAAAGATGGAGAAGCTCTATACAGTCAGCAAAACAAGACTAGGAGCTGACTGTGGCTCAGATCATGAACTCCTTACTACCAAATTCAGACTTAAATTGAAGAAAGTAAGGAAAACCACTAGACCATTCAGGTATGACCTAAATCAAATCCCTTATGACTATATAGTGGAAGTGAGAAATAGATTTAAGGGACTAAATGTGATAGACAGAGTGCCTGATGAACTATGGACGGATGTTCGTGACATTGTACAGGAGACAGGGATCAAGACCATCCCCAAGAAAAAGAAATGCAAAAAAGCAAATGGCTGTCTGAGGAGGCCTTACAAATAGCTGTGAAAAGAAGAGATGCGGAAAGAAAAAGAGAAAAGGAAAGGTAGACCCATTTGAATGCAGAGCTCCAAAGAATAGCAAGGAGAGATAAGAAAGCCTTCCTCAGTGATCAATGCAAAGAAATAGAGGAATACAATAGAATGGGAAAGACTAGAGACCTCTTCAAGAAATTAAAGATACAAAGGGAACATTTCATGCAAAGATAGGCACAACAAAGGACAGAAATGGTATGGACCTAACAGAAGCAGAAGATATTAAAAAGAGGTGGAAAGAATACACAGAAGAACTATACAAAAAAGATCTTCATGACCCAGATAATTACAATGGTGTGATCACTCACCAAGAGCCAGACATCCTTGAATGTGAAGTCAAGTGGGCCTTAGGAAGCATCACTACGAACAAAGCTAGTGGAGGTGATGTTATTCCAGTTGAGCTATTTCAAATCCTGAAAGATGATGCTGTGAAAGAGTGCTGCACTCAATATGCCAGCAAGTTTGGAAAACTCAGCAGTGGCCACAGGACTAGAAAAGGTCAGTTTTCATTCCAATCTCTAAGAAAGGCAATGCCAAGAATGCTCAAACTACAGCACAATTGCTCTCATCTCACATGCTGGTAAAGTAATGCTCAAAATTCTCCAAGCCAGGCTTCAGCAATACGTGAACCGTGAACTTCCAGATGTTCAAGTTGGTTTTAGAAAAGGCACAGGAACCAGAGATCAAATTGCCAACATTCACTGGCTCATCGAAAAAGCAAGAGAGTTCCAGAAAAACATCTACTTCTGTTTTATTGACTATATCAAAGCCTTTGACTGTGTGGATCCCAATAAACTGTGGAAAATTCTGAAAGAGATGGGAATACCAGACCACCTGACCTGCCTCTTGGGAAACCTGTATGCAGGTCAGGAAGCAACAGTGAGAACGGGACATGGACTGGACTGGACTGGAACAACAGACTGGTTCCAAATAGGAAAAGGAGTACATCAAGGTTGTATATTTTCACCCTGCTTATTTAACTTATATGCATAGTACATCATGAGAAACACTGGGCTGAATGAAGCACAAGCTGGAATCAAGATTGCCAGGAGAAATATCAATAACCTCAGATATGCAGATGACACCACCATTATGGCAGAAAGTGAAGAAGAACTAAAGAGCCTCTTCATGAAAGTGAAAGAGGAGAGTGAAAAATTTGCCTTAAAGCTCAATGTTCAGAAAACTAAGATCAGGGCATCTGGTCCCATCACTTCATGGCAAATAGATGGGGAAACAGTGGACACAGTGGCTGACTTTATTTTGGGGGGCTCCAAAATCACTTTAGATGGTGATTGCAGCCATGAAATTAAAAGATGCTTATTCCTTGGAAGGAAAGTTATGACTAACCTAGATAGCATATTAAAAAGCAGAGACATTTCTTTGTCAACAAAGGTCCATCTAGTCAAGGCTATGATTTTTCCAGTGGTCATGTATGGATGCGAGAGTTGGACTGTGAAGAAAGCTGAGTGCCGAAGAATTGATGCTTTTGAACTGTGGTGTTGGAGAAGACTCTTGATAGTCCCTTGGACTGCAAGGAGATCCAACCAGTCCATCCTAAAGGAAATCAGTCCTGGGTGTTCATTGGAAGGACTGGTGTTGAAGCTGAAACTCCAAAACTTTGGTCACCTCATGTGAAGAGTTGACTCATTGGAAAAGACCCTAATGCTGGGAAAGATTGAGGGCAGGAGGAGAAGGGGACAACAGAGGATGAGATGGTTAAATGGCATCACCCACTCAATGGACATGAGTTTGGGTAAACTCTGGGAGTTAGTGATGGACAGGGAGGCCTGGCATGTTGCAGTTCATTTGGTCGCAACGAGTTGTATACGACTGAGTAACTGAAGTGAACCTATTCTTTTAACCATTTTTGTCTCAAATATTCTGGAATTTCATGATGATATACTTTGATGTGACTCTATTTATGTCTATGTGATGCCCACAAGGTATTGTGTGTCTTTCTCTTTGGGTCATGTTCCTGAATTATTTCATTGACACTTTCTCCTCTCCCTTTTCTCTGTTCTTGCTCTTAGAATTAATAGAATGCTTACTATTTGGATATGGTATCTTCTAAACTGATATTTTAATTTTCTTATCTTTTCTCTCCTAGTGCACATTTCTTAATATTTTTGCTCTATTTTCAGGAAGATTTCTGCGACTTCTCCATTGTGTTTTTCATTTTTCTATCATACTTTTAAATTCCAGAGTCTCTTTCTTATTTTCTAAAATAAATTATATAATTGCCTCAGTCCATTTGTAGTATAACAAAATATCACAGACTGAGTGGCTTATAAGAAAGAAATTTATTTCTCACTCTTCTGGAAGCTAGGATGTCCAAGACCATGGTGCTGAAGAATTTGGTGTCTGGTGAGGGCCCACTTTCTCATAGACAACTGTTTTTTCACTGTAACCTCTTGTGGTGAGAAGGGCATGGAATCTCTCTGGGACTTCTTTTATAAGGGCATTAATCCCATTCATGAGGGCTTAGTTCTCAGAATCTAAATTCCCCAACGCATGTATGCAAAATGTGCAATATAGTGTATATATGTTTTTACATTCTTCAGATGAATATACATATATATGCAAACATAAACATTTCTGTTATGTTTGGCTATATTAATATATTATTAAGTAATGATCTTTTGTTAGTTTGTCCACCTTGCATTGTCTCTATATCTTTCAAGTTAACCTACATTACTGTTCTAACAGATGTTTTATCAATTTGCTTATGGCCTTGGTCACTGACTTCTTAAAAAAGGGCTCATTTACACACTCAGGGAAGCTGAAGCAAGATCATATCATACAATCCCTGTTCAGTTTCTATTTTCCTTGGAAGGTATATGTAACAGGGGCAATACAGCCTTTTCTGTATACATCTTGGTTCAGGGTTACTCCGGTTTTCAAAACTAAACAAGAAACAGGAAATTACTTAGGGATGGGTGATATAAAATGTAAAGAAAAGCAAGGGAATATTTAGCAGAGACGTCAGGATAGCAGTTCTTGGGATGGGTCAAAGAAAAATTTTCAACTTGGAGGGACAAGAAAAGAGCTTGTAAAACACTACTGATGTTTTATATTTTAGGTTAATGGCCTTCTCAGTGTTCATTCTATTATAACTTTTATTCTCTAGACTGACTAATTTTTACATACTTTATGAATGTATGATACATCTGAAATTTTTAAAGATGTTGTGCAAACTTAAAACATGATAGGCATTTTCAGTTTTACTGTAAAATTCCTTGTATTTTGAATTTAACCGCTTTTGCTAATTTTGACTATACTATTTATAATGAGGCATTCTGAAAGATAACTGCAGATGATCTATATTTTGAATTAGTTTTGAAAAGATTTTGGATATAACTACTTTTAACACATGTGAAATTTAATAATATTTTTTCCAATTTCCAATATAAAGGAAATTTCAAAGCCCAAAAGATGGAAATACATATCTTTTAAACATTTTACTGTCCAATACTCTCAAGAGTTAGTAAGACAGGAGAGGGAATTGGCTTTATAAAACATTTTTAAAACAGGCCATATCATTTCATAATGATATGAAATGTGCATCAAAGAAAATTATTCTAAAACTCTATAAAGCATGACAGTATCAGAGTTCTGGTCAATTATGATAAGAGGAATTGGCTAGAACCCATATAATCTGCATGTGAATTTGATTAAAATTGTTTTGCTTCAAATCTATCCTTGGTGATGTTAAGAAGAAGATACTCCTAAATAAACATGTAGATGCAGTTGAATCAAAATGGGAAAGAAGATATCCACTTTAACTGAGGGTAGATAAAATTTTTGGTTTTCCTAGGTTTGACGAATTTTTTATCTGGTTTAACCATTTTCATTTTTTGCTTTTCTTATGAACTCACTTATTCATTCTGTTCCCTGTGAATAAGCTAACAATTTTAAAAAAGGAGTTGCAGTAATACTAATGGTGCCTTGCTATTAAGAAGTCTTAAAATTAGGGGATGTACAGGGTGTAATGGATTCTGTCCACTGAATAAAGCTTGGTTTTTATTCATAAGTAGGTTTTTTCCCCCCTCCTCCTGGCATTATTAGATATACTGATTAATACAATCTAACCAAATATAAATTTATATAGAGTAAAAGATAGGAGTTTTGAAAATTCTAGTGTGACATTAAGAGTAACTGATGCTTACTCCTTGGAAGGAAAGTTATGACCAACCTAGATAGCATATTAAAAAGCAGAGACATTACTTTGCCAACAAACGCCTGTCTAGTCAAGACTATGGTTTTTCCAGTGGTCATGTATGGGTGTGAGAGTTGGACTGTGAAGAAAGTTGAGCGCCAAAAAATTAATGCTTTTGAGCTGTGGTGTTGGAGAAGACTCTTGAGAGTCCCTTGGACTGCAAGGAGATCCAACCAATCCATCCTAAAGGAGATCAGTCCTGGGTGTTCACTGGAAGGACTGATGCTGAAGCTGAAACTCCAAAACTTTGGTCACCTCATGTGAAGAGTTGACTCATTGGAAAAGACCCTGATGCTGGGAGGGATTGAGGGCAGAAGGGGAAGGGGACGACAAAGGATGAGATGGTTGGATGGCCTCACTGACTCAATGGGCGTGAGTTTGGGTAAACTCCGGGAGCTGGTGATGGACAGGGAGGCCTGGTGTGCTGCAGTTCATGGGGTCACAAAGAGTCGGACATGACTGAGTGACTGAACTGAACTGAACTGATACTTACAATTTTTTGTTCACTCATCAATTAAACATTTCTGGAATATATACAACATGTCAACTATTTGCTAAGTGCTAGTTAAAGAGCAAGAAAAGACATGGTCAATTTCTTTGACTGTCATATTCTTTTTTTTTTTCCCCTCATTTTTATTTCAATAAATATTTAAAAATTTTTACAATGTTGTGTTGGTTTCTGCCATACAACAATGCAAATCAGCCATAATTACACATATGGGCATATGTTGAATAAAACTTTAAAATTATGTGGATTCTCCATCCTCTCCTCAAGGAGTAAAGAATGGGAGAAAAGTGAAAAAGGATATAATTCTTGAGTCTTCAATTTCCATTGAATTCTCCAACTTACTAACTACATTGTACATAGCTTTAATATGAAAACAGTAACCATAATACTCTTATTCATAGATCATATTGTTGCTGAGTGGCTCAGCAGTCATCATGAGAAAGAACAAATAATATATAACTTCACTTAGGAAATGGCTTGAGAACTTATTAATATACCCAAGCAGTCTTGATATTTTATTATAATTTTGTCTTCTGAAAGTCACTTACAGATTTATTTTCTTTCTTTTTCTGATCTTGCTTTGCAAATTCTTCTTCTACCATGACAGGAAAAGAGAAACATTTTTTCTTCTCTACTAAGAATTATCTTCTTGGGGAAAAGGTTGTCCTTGGTAAGATGACATTTTGGGGGAATAATACATAATTAATTCATAGCAACTCAACAAGTGTGATAACTCTGAATTTCATCTTCTTGATAATCCCTCATTCAAAGACACCGGTGTTCTAGGTAAATATACTGTGAAGGCATTTTAATGATACTATTTGCTATTATTATTATTATTGCATTTTCCATGCAAAAAAATTATTTTCCGTATTGTACAGCTTGCAGGGTTTTAAGTTCCTGCACTAGGGATGGAATCTATGCCCCCTGCAATGGAAGCGCAGACTCCTAACTACTTCATGAGAATGTTGTGAGACAAAAACACCTTAATACTTAATAATTATAATTCAATCCTATCTCATGAAGACACATATTCTTTGTACATCATGAACTCTTTAGAAGAAGAATTTTATATTAATCAAGTGTCTAATTTAAACACCTAGCAAAATGCCTGGCCTGGCATACAGTATATAGCCAATTTTTTTCATTTGATTGAATGGTACTAACAAATGGTAATGGGTCTCATAAATAACAAGACAAGTTGGAGACCTATTATAATTGGATATTTCACTTAAATGCTTCTTTTTAGTTATCACTGCTTTCATTTCTCTTTAATTGCATAGATGTCAAGATGGTCAGTATATATTGGATATTAGTGTACAGTATGTTTTGAGGCTTTCAATAATGTTGGTTCAATTGAATTGTGAAGCTTTTATACAAAAGGCAAATGAATACCTTCCTTCAAGACATTACAATCTAATTGAAAATGTACAAATGCCTTTAACAAAAAGGACTAAGAGAATTTTGAAAACAACAAATAAATGTGATGTATTAGAGGGCTTCCAAACTCTGGGAGTTGGTGATGGACAGGGAGGCCTGGGGTGCTGCGATTCAAGGGGTTGCAAAGAGTTGGACATGACTGAGCGACAACTGAACTGAACAGAACTGAAACTTTTTATATCTTCATCTAGAGTAAAATATACATTTTAGATGGTGATCAAGCATGTATACATATAAATAACTAAAAAAAAAAAAAGCTTCATTAAACAATAAGAACTTTTATAGTTGCATTCTGGTTTTTTTTTTATCATATTTCTTTGTCCTTTGTTTAATTTTTAAAATTTTGGAATCTGCCAACTAAACTTTAACTTAGTTTATGACCCATAATTATGTCATGGCCTACATTTGGAAAACATTGAGCTTGTTAGATTACTACTAAATAATTTTTCATTTATTTATGATAGCATGCCTTCTATGATTTCAGTGTTTTGATCCACAAAAGTTATGGAGAAGATATAAAATGATGACACAATGGCAATCATTTTGTATGAGGCAAAAATTGTTTGACAAGAACGTAGTTGATAAAGCTACAGGTTTCTAGAGAGAATAATCTAAGGCCATAAATGTAAACCAGGCATAGTTAACTAGAAAACTCTGTGAACAAGAATGGTGACAAAAGCATTGTTCCTAGGAGCAGGGAAAATACTGAATAAAATGGCATTAAGTGAAACAAGAGCGGAGCTGGAGACAGAGTGGGAACATGGCTGATTCAAGACGTTTGAAACATGAGATCAGCTAAGAGAAGCCAAGAGAAATACAGTTTGACTTGCTTGTGGTCACTTGGAATGACCCCAGAATTAATACTTGCTAAAATATTTTGGAATGAAGGAAATATAATAGTCAACCTAAATACTAAGCATACAGATACAAGACCACACACTACAAATTTGTTTTCTGAGATTATGTTGTTTGACTGCAAATTAGTCATTTAGATGTGCTTTTTTCTCTGATGTTTCTTTGTGTGGTCTCAAAGTCACTTTGAGTTGCTTTTCTTAATTGTAATTTATTTTAAACTATCTTTACTAATACACATAATATTCTTGTAATCAACCAGTTTGTGTTACACCAAAAACATTAATTTTTGAGATAATAAAAGTAAACATTTGTTCAGTGCTTACTATATGTCAGGCATTGCTATAATCACTGCACATGTTCACTTGTCCAAACCTTGGAACACCGTTTTGAAATAGAAGGTATTATTATACTTATTTTACAAATAGGTTAATATAAACAGAAATAATCTGCCCAATCTCATACAGTTAGCCAGTAGCAGAATTTGGCATCAGCACCCTTCTTCTTTTTTTTATATTAAATTTTAAATTTTGTACTGGGATATAGCTGATTATTATTGCCAAATTCAGACTTAAATTAAAGAAGTAGGGAAAACCACTAGGCCATTCAGGTATGACCTAAATCAAATCCTTTATGACTATACAGTGGAAGTGACAAATAGATTCAAAGGATTAGATCTGATAGAGTGCCTGAAGAAATATGGACGGAGGTTCATGACATTGCAGAGGAGACAGGGATCAAGACCGTCCCCAAGAAAATGAAATGCAAAAAAGCAAAATGGCTGACTGAGGAGGCCTTACAAATAGCTGTGAAAAGAAGAGAAGAGAAAAGCAATGGAGAAAGGGAAATATACATCCATTTGAATGCAGAGTTCCAAAGAATGGCAAGGAAAGATAAGAAAGCCTTCCTCAGTGATTAGGGCAAAAAATAGAGGAAAACAATAGAATGGGAAAGAAAAGATCTCTTCAAGAAAATTAGAGACACCAAGGGAACATTTTATGCAAAGATGGGCTCAATGAAGAAAAGAAATGGTATGGACATAACAGAAGCAGAAGGTATTAAGAAGAGGTGGCAGGAATACACAGAAGAACTATATGAAAAAGATCTTCATGACCCAGATAGTCATGATGGTATGATCACTCACCTAGAGCCAGATATCCTTGAGTGCAAAGTCAAGTGGGCCTTAGGAAGCATCACTACGGACAAAGCTAGTGGAGGTGATGGAATTCCAGCTGAGCTATTTCAAATCGTAAAAGATGATGTTGTGGAAGTGCTGCACTCAATATGCCAGCAAGTTTGGAAAACTCAGCAGTGGCCACAGGACTGGAAAAGGTCAGTTTTCATTCCAACCCCAAAGAAAGGCAATGCCAAAGAATGCTCAAACTACTGCACAATTGCACTCATCTCACATGCTAGTAGAGTAATGCTCAAAATTCTCCAAGCCAGGCTTCAGTAGTACGTGAACCATGAACTTCCAGATGTTCAAGCTGGATTTAGAAAAGGCAGAGGAACCAGAGATCAAATTGCCAACATCCGCTGGATCATTGAAAAAGCAAGAGAGTTCCAGAAAAACATCTACTTCTGTTTTATTGACTATGCCAAAGCCTTTGACTGTGTGGATCACAATAAACTGTGGAAAATTCTGAAAGAGATGGGATTACCAGACTACCTGACCTGCCTCTTGAGAAACCTGTATGTAGGTCAGGAAGCAACAGTTAGAACTGGACATGGAACAACAGACTGATTCCAAATAGGAAAGGAGTACGTCAAGGCTATATGTTGTCACCCTGCTTATTTAACTTGTATGCATAATATATCATGAGGAACGCTGGGCTGGATGAAGCATAAGCTGGAATCAAGATTGCTGGCAGAAATATCAATAACCTCATATATGCAGATGACACCACCCTTATGTCAGAAAGTGAAGAAGAACTGAAGAGCCTCTTGATGAAAGTGAAAGAGGAGAGTGAAAAAGTTGGCTAAAGCTCAACATTCAGAAAACTAAGATCATGGCATCTGGTCCCATCACTTCATGAGAAATAGATGGGGAAACAGTGGAAACAGTGACAGACTTTATTTTGGGGGGCTCCAAAATCACTTAAGATAGTGACAGCAGCTATAAAATTAAAAGACACTTTCCCCTTGGAAGAAAAGTTATGACCAACCTAGACAGCATATTTTAAAGCAGAGACATTACATTGCTGACAAAAGTTTGTCTAGTCAAGGCTATGATTTTTCCAGTGGTCATGTATGGATGCGAGAGTCAGACTGTGAAGAAAGCTGAGCGCCGAAGAATTGATGCTTTTGAGCTGTGGTGTTGGAGAAGACTCTTGATAGTCCCTTGGACTGCAAGGAGATCCAACCAGTCCATCCTAAAGGAGATCAGTCCTGGGTGTTCATTGGAAGGACTGATGTTGAAGCTGAAACTCCAATACTTGGCCACCTCAGGCAAAGAGCTGACCCATTTGAAAAGACCCTGATGTTGGGAAAGATTGAAGGCAGGAGGAGATTGATGACAGAGGATGAGATGGTTGGATGGCATCACCCACTCAATGGACATGAGTTTGGGTGAACTCTGGGAGCTGGTGATGGACAGGGAGGCCTGGCATGCTGTGGTTCATGGGGTCACAAAGAGTCAGACGCAACTGAGCGACTGAACTGACTGACTGACTGATGCCTTAGGTGGCGGACTTGCACTGATTCATCACAGGCTTTTTTGCCTCTCAGTTTAGGGTCGGGGCTGGGCTTCTCAGGTGGCACTAGTGTTAAGAGAACTTGCCTGCCAGTGCAGGAGAAGTAACAGATGCAGGTTTGATACCTGGGTTGGGAAGTTCCCCTGGAGGAGGAAATGGCAACCCACTCCAGGATTAAGGCCTGGAGAATCCCACGGACAGTGGAGCCTGGCAGGCTACAGTCCACTGGGTCGCAAAGAGTCGGACATGACTGAGCGACTAAGCGCAGCACACAGTAGGAGATGGTAAGAGGGCAGAGAGCTATGGGACCTCGTTCCATCATCCTACATGTGTTTGCCTCCATTGACTAAAGATCAGAGTACCTGTCAGATGGTCCTCCTCACAGAGCTTTCTGCGCCTCCAGGTAAAGGAAGCCACAAATCCACCCGCAGCCCAAACCTTCCATCCTTAGCAGCCCAACTCCTATTGTACTATCTCACATAGTTTCCCTATATCCTGATAATACTTCTAAAATAGTCTCTTTTTAAAAAGTCTCCTCAAATATCCAATTTGAGTACGCCATCTATTTCCTTCCAGTACCTAAATGATAAAACCTTTTAGGATGGCTGTTATTCACCATTACTATATGGAATTGAAAATAAATAAGGCAAAATATCTAGGATGTCCTTGGTATATTTTTCCCCAATACAATGAAGCAGTATTTATTGTTTACTTGTCTTTCTTCATTCATATTGAAAAAGGAAAGGAAGAAGGGAAATGGGGTAAAAGAAAAAGCATGAAAATAGGAAATTAATAGTAGAGACAAAAGCAAATTAAGCCCAGTCAGATGGGTAGAAGAGTACAGTAAGCATTGAGTTCTAAAGTCGCCAATACTGACTGCACCACATAGCCACTCACCAACTGTGTGACATTGAGAAGGTTACTTTCTCTTAGCTCTAAGCCATTGAATAACATTTCCTACATGATATTACTGCTCTGAGGGTTGAATTACTGCTCTGAGGATTGAGGGAAAACATGTCTATCAATGTTTGAAAAATGTATGTCTTCACTAATTCTTACTTACTTCTTGTTTCCTTTCCCTTAGCCTTTATTGAAGGCTACTAAACAACAGGCAACTACTTTGGGTGTATTTTCACTGACATGGAATTAATTTAGTTCTGAAATAGAATCAACATCTACTCTTCCTGATTCCTAACACCTCAGCAAAAATAATCTTTCCAAACTGTCCAATTAATTTGTGCTTCATAAATTCAGAATTCTAGGCAGGAGTTCATGATATTCAATATAAATTTAGTTCATATTTCATAAAACTGAACCTCTGTATTGAGGAGGTAAAAACAAAAATGTAACTTAACAATAAAAGATCATAGAGATTTTAAAAAATTTCTACCATTTCTTGGATGACTATTCGATTTCACCAAGAAACTTTTAGAAGAATCATGTGTAAAAGAATCAAGAATACTTTGATTCATTTAATAATATATAATTCATCTCATTCCCAGGAAAATGTGATTTTAAAATGTGGGAAGCTTAACTGATAAGCATTAACATTTAAAAATAGCAATATTAAATACATTAAGAATATTAATAAATCATTCTCCACTGGTGTTATTTTGTTTCCTTATTTGCTAGTTAAATAAATTAAGAAAAAGTATGTACATACAATATATAAAGAACATATGTGATATACAGTATATGCAATATAGTATATATGAATGTATATATTTCAGAACCTAAAATTAATAGAATGATAGTTGAATGACTATATGATATAGAATCTACCTTCATAAGTACAGTAGCTCTTTATAACATAATTTACTGTATTTAGTAGGGATATAGCTATGATTGCTTCAGGTGAGTACTTGGAAACTAGTGTTTTTTTCGGTATGATGTATATATAGCATTTTGAAGACTTTGTTGTAACATCCAAGATCAAACTTTAAAAAAATGTATCATGTAGCAAAGAAAATCTTCAAGTATAAACTTAAGAACATTTAAAAATTAAACTTGAATTAAACCACATCATAAATAGCGTAGTGTTCACATATATGTCTGGAAGATATTTGAAACATCTATAAAAATTAGTACCTTTTAAATATGGAACAATATGTTACCTTTTTGATAATGGAGGCTATTAAGTCAGAAATATGAGTCACCATTGAAAGAAGCGAATCAATTTTTAATTAAAGGGAGATTCTGAAGCAGTCATGTGACCCCCTGGTTTATTCAGCTGCAGTGCAGTAAATTCCCCTGCTCTAGAATATTTATAATACCTTTTCAACAGTAGCTGACCATAGGCCTAAGATTCAAAACCCTGATTCAGACTGTTTTTTGTTACACTCTGATTTCCTTTAAAGTTTTCCTTCTCTTTCTGTCATCTGAATACTCAAGGTATAAAATATAAAGTCTCTCAAAAGTGCTGCAAAAATTATATCCTAATACAAATATAAACACTAACCCTTATTCTTGGTTTACTTTGTTTTGTGATTCATGCTTTAGATACTTTTTGAAATCATAAGGCATGGCTGGTATTGGAGATAAATATAGTTTACATATTGTAATATTATCTGTCCCCAAGGTCTGTTTTTATTTTTTATTTTGTTCCTTTTCCCACCTTCACATAGGTCTTTTGTTTTCATAGTCATTAAAAACAAACAAGCAAATCCACCTCAATGTAACTTAAAGTTGCTTGAGAAAGCAGTTCTCTTTAATATTTTCTGCTGCAGTTATTTGAATGAAACTTAAAGATTCCTCAGCTGTTTTTTAAACTACAATGTAACAGAAGCTGAATATAAGTTTCATGGCAACAGGAATTTTAATTTTGTTTACTAATATATTCCAAATACCTTACTCTAGAACTTCAATAAATATTTGTTGACTATCACATGTTTTGGATATAACACATATAAACAATACAAAAATGTTTAAATTAAAAAATAAGTCTTTCCTTCTACAATCTTCATTCCCAAAGGTAACTACTATTAAGTGGTGTGTGTTCTGGTAGACTTCTTCCATGTATATCTACTTTTTTTAGAGCTTAGTGATGGTGCCTATTTTTATATGTTAACTGGCTATTTATATTTCTTATTCTGTTTATATACTTTGCTCTTTCTTTTCCTCTTAGGAAAAATGATAAAAATAACAAGACTCCGCACTACTGCTGTATGGCATCAGCTACACTGCATTTCTATTTTCAGTCACTGCATTGGTATTTTAAGATCATTTGGTGCATTAAGTCACATCCCAGAAATTTCCAGAAAGCTAATTCTGATTTGTTACTAAAATGTTATGTGAGCTTAGGAAAGTTATTCAACATCTCTCTGCCTTTTACTTTTGTCTACAAAATGGAAGCAGCCAAAAGGTTCATGGTGAAATTTGGCAAACTGTGGTCAAAGAAAATGAATAATGAATGGAACTTCAATCTCTCACAGTCCCAATCTCATGCCAACAATGAGCAGGAATCAATAAATTGCATATGCTGCAAAATTAAGAGCCAATAATAGCACTCACTTATTTTTTTCCTTTGTCATTAACAAAACCATGTTAAACTCATACTTCAAAAATTTGATAACACTGATAAGAAAAATCTCAATAACACTATCATCATACAATCAAAATTTGAGAAAGCATTTATGATTTATAAATGATATGAAACGCTTGTGATAACTACCTAAGATTATTTAGAGTGGAATCAGAATTAGAGTGAAATTCTTTTCTGGATTGAAAATTCTTCCTAATTTAAAGCACCTTTACAGATACAAATGCAAACCTTATTCTAACTCATTACATTTCAAAAAATCTTTGGTCGGAGTTCAAAGAGATTGCTCTGGATATTAGTACAAGAATGCTAAGAGAGTATAATAAGATTTCTAAAAAGACTCAACAAGAGAGACTTAAGCCAGATTTATAGCCTTCTAAGAAATCTATTTACAAAGTCTCCAAACGTTTTCATACTTTAGTATGGGTAAATTAAATTCAACATGACTGGATGTTTGTTTAGCAAAGTTCCTTACTTATACAAGGGATGTTATCTAAATCTGCACTTGTGTGTTCGAAGTCACTTCTTAGTATTGGACTCTTTGTGACCCTATGGATCGCAGCCTGTCAAGCTCTTCTGTCCATGGGATTCTCCAAGCAAGAATGCTGGAATGGGTTGCCATGCCCAGCTCCAGGGAATCTTCTGCACCTAAGGATGGAACCTGAGTCTCCTCTCCTGTGTTGGCAGGCGGGTTCTTTACCACTAGTGCTGCCTGGGAAGTCCTAACTGCACTTGACTGACATCTAACCTGGCCTTTGTGCTAATTGGAATAACTTCTTGTGGGGCTCTTGCACTGCCAAATCACAGAAGGTTTTTACAACCGGCTGCCTGGGAAGACCTAGGACACAGCAGTAAACAAGCTGAAGAACTGCTGAAGAGAATGTTGGAATTAAAATTAAAATATATCTTTTGTTACTGTTAGGACCCCAAGGAATTTTTCATCATGCATTTTGTCTTAAGGGCTTTACGAAGTTGGGAAGACTAGTTATTGAATTTTAATACCTGAAATCCACACCTAAAAAGAACAGATCATGACCCCACAGAAGTCTAAAAATACCCTCTGATGCCTTCAGACCTTGATTCTGTTACAATATTCTTCTTAGGTTGCTAAACTAAGAATTACTGCTAATGCAGACAGCAATATGTGAGGGACATTTGGTGTTGGTTTGTTGACCCATGAACCTCAGGAATATTTGATACCTTATGTAAAACTTATCAAATTTCTGCTTCCTTTCTGCTGAATGAGAAAAATCTATTTATAGACTACATGATAACATGAAAAGCATGACACAGGTTTCTTTCAGGCTATAAAAATATAATGCAATTCTTCTCTTATAATGAAAACCAAACAGCTGACAAGTATAATTCTGTAGCTGCTTAAAAGAGGACTGCTTTTTAAAAAACTGATCTTTTAGTCTTCTGATGGTGAAAATCAGAAACACCTCTTAGTATTAATAGATATCTGTATGTAATAACTATTACACAAATATACCTCAGTGGGTAATGGAAGTATCAAGACATGGAAGGTGTATTCTAACATATTTAATAAATGGCTAGTGATATTGACAAGTATGAGAAGAAGAGAGGGAGGGAGGCAAGAAAAGAAGGAAAAAAGAAATTTGGTCTATTAGGCCATGCCTAAAGTCAGCTTGCACTCTCAATTAGGTTAGCCAGCTCATAAACTTGTCTGTTGCAGTTCCATTTTGAGAGGCATTTATTAAGTATGCTATTTTAGGTAATGTCCATACAGGCAGTAACCTATTTGTTCAAATGATATATTATTACACCCTGTTTTAGATAATTCTTTACATGCAGTTGAAGCAAGAACTTTATGCAAGCATATGGGAGTGAGTTAAAGGATATTTTATTGTTCCTGGTATATACTGTCTCCATTTTTTTAAATGCTACAGAAAAATATGAATAAAGAAATGTTTGTGGTTCACTGAAATATAGTAACAATTGAAAATTGGAAGGAATCTAAATATCAGTTACTAGATATGGTTAAATAAATTATATGTACTCCATTACTGAATATTATGTTGTTGTTAACATGAGCTCTGTATTGTTGTTTAGTCAAGTTGTGTCCAACTCTTTTGCGATTCCAAGGACTGCAGCCTGCCAGGCCCCTCTGTCTATGGGATTTTCCGCAAGAATACTGGAGTGGGTTGCCATTTCCTTCTCCAGGGAATCTTCTTAATCCAGGGTTCGAACCTGCGTCTCCTTCACTGCAGGCGGGTGCTTTACCACTGAGCCACCTGGGAAGCCCAAGCCCTGTATACTGACTTGGAAATTTTTTCAAAATAAATTATTAAGTAAAAATGCAAACCACAGAATAGTATATTCATGATGACTACATTTATATAAAATATTTAAAGTTATATGTGTGTATGTATGCAAATAGTTATAAAAAGGAAAGGAACTTGGAGATTGTTTGAATCTTTCATAATAGAATACATTCATGTGTTACTTATGAAATTAAACAGACATCTGAAAATAGCAGTTATATTTGGGTTCAAATTGGCTCATTGTGTGTTTAGCATGCAGCTGGGTACAAAATTAGGGCTCTTTGTTCTAGTTCTTTTCGCTTCTTGTCAGTTTTTAAGGCAAATATATTACAGTTACTGCTTAAAACACATGGGTATTACATCTAATTTTCAAAATACAGTGAAAATAAAATCTGTCAATCTCAGAAAAAACTCACTTAGGGAGGTTTGAGAAGAAAAATCTGGGAACTCTGCCCTTAGTTTATTTTTGGATAAGGCTCTCAAGACTTTTAAAAATAATTCATTACTATAATTTTTATTGATAATCACAATCAACTTATTAGTTTTCTCAATATTCTCTGAGGCTTTGAAGGCAATAAGCTTAGAGTTTCCAAAACAGGACCACTGAAATTTCCTGAAGAGAAATCAAACATAGAATCAGCCACTCCCGGTCCACAAATAAACCATACCAGGAAGAGAAAAAAGTTAATGTATCAATATTATCAGTAAAAGTGCCTTTGGTTCCAGATAACCTAAAATGAAAACTCAATTAACTTAAATAATAAGGAAAATTCATAATTTCACAAAGCAAGACATCTGTCAGAGAAGATTGGGAAAGTGATTGGTCTCCTGCAGAGAATCTGACAAGCGGACTGTTGTTTATAGTTGCAGTTAGGGTGGATCAGTAGCTGTAAATACAGAAAGAAAGGTCCATGTCATGGGTGTTGCAGTTGGAAGGGTCTATCAGGTTGGTCACCAAAGGACTCATAAAGCCATCTTTATGAATAGGGAGTTCCCTGGTGATCCAATGGTTAGGATTCTGTGCTGTCGCTGCTGTGGCCTAGATTCTATCCCTGGTTGGGGACCTGAGATCCTGCAAGCTGCATCGTGCTGTATAGTGTGGCCAAATTTTAAAAAACAAGCAAACAAAAGACTCAGTTTTAAGTATCCACCAAACCAGAGAATGCAGACATCTTTTTTCTTTTATTCTGGCCACGCCAAATGGCTTGCAGGATCTTAGTTCCCTGACCAAGGATTGAAATCTCATCCTTGGTAGTGAAAGTGCAGAGTCTTGACCACTGGACCACCAGGGAATTCTCCTCAATATGTTATTATTTTTGATGTTACTATAAATGGAAATTTTAAAATTAATTTTGCTTTGGGTTTTCATTGCTGGTGCATATAATTGAATTTTGTATATTGATCTTGAATCTTGCAAACTTGTAGAGTTTGTTTAATGGTTCTTGTAGCTTTTTGGTGTATTTCTTAAAATTTTCTACATATAAGAGTATATCAGTTTCAAATGCAGAGTTTTGCCCTTCCTTTGTTATCTGGATGTGTTTTATTCCTTTTCATTTTTTCCCAATTGTCATGGCTAGATTCTACAGTATGTACAAGGTTGAATAGAAATGCAAGAGCAGATACATTGCTTATTCCTGATCTTAGGGAAAAGAATCTATAGCCTTCAGTCTTTCACCATCTAGTCGATATTGTGTGTGTACTCAATCACTCAGTCTTGTCCAACTCTCTGTGACCCCATGGACTATATCCCACCAGGCTTCTCTGTCCATGGGATTCTCCAGGCAAGAATACTGGAGTGGGTTGCCATTTCCTACTTTGGGGGATTTTCCTGGCCCAGGGATCAAATCCGCATCTCTAGTTGTACTTTATCTGGTTGAGGAAGTTCTCATCTGTTTCTAGTTTGTTGAACATTTTTGCCACAGACGTTGGCAAAACTCAAATGCTGTTTCTGCATCATTGAAGTACATCCTTGCTTCATCGTATATTCATTTTAAACTTGGCTAGATAATGTTAAATTGCTCTTCTTAAGCTATAGCAATTTATATCCTTAAAAGGAATTTTGAAACTTCCCATTTCTTCATTAAAAGCAATGATTATTATTATGGTCCTTTATTTATTGTCAATCTAATGGATGAAAAATGCTATCTCCTTATTTTACTTTGCATGTTTCTGATAACTAGTAAAGTTGAAGATGCTTTAATAATTTGAAATTTATGGATGTCTATAGTGTTTCTTGTGAATTATCATAATATCAATATCCTTTGATCATTTTTATATAGCTTCATTTATTTTTCTTGTTAATTTGTGGAAGCCCCTTATACTCATTTCATATCATTTATGAATATTATAGATATTTTTCCAAGTTCATAAAAAGATAATTCTGGAGCATATAAGAATTATTAATTTTACCTTAATCACTGCATTAATATTGCTTTTTACATAAGATCTTATATTAACAGTATGTAAAACAGTGACTCCCTTTAGGTCTTAAAAAAAAAGACATGCTTTCCATCACATCTTTGACACATTTAAAATTGTATTCTCAGAGTCTACTGATGCTTTTTGCTAGAGAACTGATCATAAAGGAACTAAAAATTTCTGTATGTTAAAAACTATCATTGTGACTGTGCCTTATAATTTTCCATAATTACTTCTGTTCTCTTTCAATTCTATACTAACCTGCTTTTGCCTGAGTAGAATTGAAATTTCCAAAGGAAATTGGTAGTTTGTATCTTTCAAGGAGTTTTAATATTTCATCTAAATTGTTGAATTTCATGGCATAAAGTTGTTCATGATATTCCCTGATTATACTTTTAGAATCTGCTTTTAGTAGTATCTGAAGCTTATTCACCTCTCATTCTTTATCTTTCATTTGTGTCTTTCTCATTTTTCCTCATCAGTCTCACTATATGTTTGTCAGTTTTATAGATGTTCACACATAACCAGCTTTTGATTTTACAGATTATTCTCTAATGTTTTTCTGTTTCCTGTTTTATTAATTTCTGCTGTGGTCTCATTATTTCCTTTATTCTGCTTACTATGGGTTTCATTTGATCTTGTTTTCCCAGTTCCTAATGGTTGAAGCTGAGATCATTTATTTGAGAGCTCTCACCCATGGTAGGTGTTTAATGTTATAAATTCCCCTCGAAAAACTGCTTAAGGTGTATTTCATAAATTTTGCAATACTCTACTCATATTATGTCAGTTACAAAGACTTTATAATTTCCCTATTGATTTCTTTGACCCACTGATTATTTAGAAGCATGTTTTTTAGTTTCCAAATTTTAGGTTGTTCTCCAGAAATCTTTGTTATTGATATCTGAAGTAATTATATTCAGAGAACATACTTTAAATGATTTTAATTCATTCAAAATTTTAAATTTTGTTTTATAACCCAGGATATATGGCATAGCTTTGTTAATGTTCCAGATTTACTAAAGAAAATGTGCATTCTGTTGTTGTGTTTGTTCAATGAATGTCAATAAGGTCAAATTGGTTAATAGTGTTGTTCAAGTTCTCTATACCTTTGCTGATTTCTTGTCTACTTGTCAATTATTGAGAGGGTAATTGAGATCTCTGAAATCTAATGGCAAGTTTTTTTCACCTTGAAGTTCACCATTTTAGCTTCATGTATTTTAATGTGCTGGCACTAGGTATATACATATTTAGAATTATTCTGTCTTCTTGATGAATTGATCCCTTTATGGTTACAAAATGACCCTCTTTATCCTTGGAAACTTTATTTGCTCTGAAATTTACTTTGTCTGATATTAATTAATATAGTCTCTACAGCTTTTTCATTAGTGTTAGCATGGCATATTTTTCCTTTTCTTTAATATGAAATCTATTTGCAATTTTGCTTTTAAGTGAGTTTAGAATATTGTTGAGTCTTCTTATTTTATCCAGTCTGACAATCTCTGCCTTTTAGTTGGGATGTTTAAATTATCTACATAAAATGTGAGTATTGAAATGTTTGTGTTTAAATCTGTCATCTTGCTATTTGTTTTCTATTTGTGCCAACTGTTCGTTGTTAACTTTTTCTGTTTTTCTGCCTTATTTTAGATTAATTGAACATTTCTATTTTATTTATTTAATGTTTATTTTATTTCTTTGTTGGTTTATTAGCTGTAGCTCTTTGATAGTTATATAGTGATTGTTTCAGAGTTTACATGTTTACAGCATATATCTTTAAGACATCATAATCTGTCTTCAAGTGATATTAAATTGCCTCTTATAGTATAACAACTTTGTAATGATATACTTCCATGTGTTTCAAGTGTTTGTACTATTATTGTCACACATTTTACTTCTACATATTTTATGAAACCCAAGACATTGTTATTTTGCTTTCAACAGTCAATTATCTTTCAAAGGGATTTAAATAATGAGAAAATATCTTTCTAATTATCTATATAGTTACCATTTCTGGTGTTTTTCGTTCCTTTGTGTAGCTCTAGATTTCAGTCTGTTATCATTTTCCTTCTGATTGAAGGACTTTAACATTTTTTTTATAGTGCAGTCTTGCTAGCTTGTAATGAATTCTTTCAGCCTTTGTATATCTGACATAGTTTTTAACTTACCTTCATTTTTGTCAGATATTTTTACTGAGTGTAGAAATCTATGTAAACAGCTTAGTTCTTTCAGTATTTTAAAACTGTTCCTATCTTCCAGCTTCCATTGTTTCCAGTGAGAAATCTGTAGTCTGTGTTCCTGTGTACATAATGTGTCTTTTTTTCCTCCGGTTGTTTTTAAGGTTTTCTCTTTATCAATGATTTTAAGAAATTTGTTTATAATATGTCTTGCTATAGTTTTCATTGTGTTTCTTGTTCTTGTGGTTTACGGGGAATCTTAGATTCATGGGTTTGTAATATTTACCAAATTTGGGAAATTTTTAGCCATTATATCTTCTAAAGTTTTTTCTGTCCTCCCATCTGTCTTTTCCTTTGGGGACCTCAGTTACACTTGGGTTAGGCTGCTTGAAACTCTTCTGCAGACTGAATGTTCTGTTCCTTTTTTTTACGTCCTCACCCTTATCCTTTTTATTTTTCATTTGGCTAGTTTCTATTTCCACATTATTTCATTCACTAACTTTTTCTTCTGCAATGTATTCCTCTAGTTAATTCCATCAAGTGTATTTTTTATTTCAGATGTTGTCATTTTTCATCTTCAGAAATTCAATTTGTGTCTTAAAAAATCTTTCATATCTCTATATGTTCAGGCTTTCCTCTAACTTACTGAAATTGTGGAATATAGTTATAGTATTGGGTATAATGTATTATATGTCCTTATCTACTAATGTCCTTATCTACTAATTCTATCATCTGTGTCATTTCTAGATCAGTTTCTATTATATTTTCTCTCCAGTCTTGTAAAAGGTCTGAGGATTATCGAATGTTTTTTCCCTGTCTCTAGTAGTTTTCTTAATGTATGTACTGATCAGTACTCAGCTCCAGGTGGAACCTGCATAGACCTCTGAAATTCTCTCAGTGCCGATTTCTCCTCTCTGGGACTCTGCTTTGTCAACTGTAGTTCTTTTGGTCATTCAAAAGCCCAGCTTTAATTCTTCAAGTCAGGAAGACAGACTACTTGGGTACTTCTCCCTATGTCAGAGCCTGGAAACTTTCTCAAGGCAGTATGCTGGGTAAATGTAAAACTCATTTTATTGTTTTCTGACTCTTTCTCGCCTAATGCTTAACATCTTTAAAACTATCATTTGATATATTTTGTCAGAGTTTTGGTTATTTCAGAAGGGAGGGTGCATCTGGTTCTATTTATTCCAGAACCAGATATACCTTGGTATATCTATCCAGAAGCAGACATCCCTTATACTGTTTAGTTGCAACCAAGTTAAAGCTTCAGCTATCCTCTCCTGTGTAATTCATATTCCTCAGAGTAATCTCAGTTCTAGGAATTCCTGTTTTCTTCCTTCCTACCACACTAAATTACCTACTCATTCTTTCTTTGTGTTGCATATTAGTTAACTTATTAAAGGACCAGTGCTAATGAACTAACAAATCTCTTATTCTAAGCAATTTTTCAAAAATTAAAAAAAAAAAACCTCATTTTTTGCTTATAATAATAAAAATGCAGAGGAGTCGGGTGGGGAGGGAGGTGGGGGGGGATCGGGATGGGGAATACGTGTAGATCTATTGCTGATTCATGTCAATGTTTGACAAAACCCACTGAAAAAATAAATTAATTAATTAATTAAAAAAAATAAAAATAAAAAAAAATAAATGAATAAAAATGCTCAGTCTAAGGAGAATGTGTCAAGAAGAACTTGAAGGGACTTCCCTGACGGTCCCATGTTTAAGATTCAACTTCCACTGCAAAGGTGTGGGTTTGACTCCTGGTTGGGAAATTAAGATCCTGCATGCCCTGCAATGCAGGGGGAAAAAAAATCACCTGTTGTCAGTTTATCCCAGGATTTTTTCAATATATTTTAATGGAATCGTGTAAATATGCAATTCTGCATTCTGCTTGTTCCACTCAGCATTTTAGTGAGCTTTTGCTCTACTATTAAAACTTCTCTGAGAAGCAATTTAAGTGATGCATAGTATTTCATTTCACTATAATCAGATGTTTAGATAGTTTCCAATGTTTACTATTATATATAATGCTATACAAATATTTTTCTGTATCTCTGATTATTTCTAGAGTAAGGTCTCAAAATGGAATTACTAAAGCATAAGATATAAACCTGTTTAAGATTTTTAGTGAATATTACCATTTTTACCTCCAGAAATAATATATACCATTTATATATACTTCCACCAGTAGTGTGTGAAATTATCTGTCTCATCATCTTCTTATTTTTGTTGCATATCAAAATAGCAGGGGCTTCCTAGAGAGAGGAAAAAGCTGATTCACAAGGAATTATTTGAATGATAGAAATTTATGTGCTGTAGTTGATAGTACCTCCCAAGGCTTCTAAGTACAGTTGTGCAGTTTGTACACTGTACAGAAGCACCTGGCTGGGGGGCCAGAGGAGCTTAAAATCCATTTCATGCTCTGCTTTCCAAATGGAGTCCCCACAGGGCTTTTTCTAATTCAAAAGACCTGTAAAGTCTGTTCGTGGCCCTGATAGCTACCATTTATCCCTGTAATTACTATGTGTCTGACATGTGCTGAGGGTTTTAAATTTATTATCACATTTAATCCTCATAACAACCCTGTGTTGAAAGTATTATCATTTCATTTTAGAAATGAAAAAACTGAGGATTAGAGAATTTATATAATCTGATCTAAATGTTCAGAATTTACACAGAATTTATAGGTATTGTAGTTTGAATTCGAATTAGATTTGTTTGATTCCAAACCTAGTGCTATTTTGTCAATGACTGATTTTTAGTTAAGTGGACCATCAAGCATTCCTCAAATGACTCTGCTAGGTCTTTTAGGCAGGTAAAATGATCACAGTTTACCAGTCACTGAGAAAAATATCACAACAATAACATGACTACTTGAAAACATTTGTACTCTGGGGAAAAAAATTCTCTACTTTCGTTACCCAATGTGCATACAGATAAATAGTTTGAGTAATATTAATATTAGGTGATATACATTTATGGAAGTAGGTATTCTAGGAAAAGTATATTCTCACTGCAGATTACTATCTTCCATTGTATTTTATATATATATATATATAGTGAGACCACTTATAGTATAGTGCTTGTTCACATCCCTCATAGAATACTATGGCCACAGCAATTTTAGTAAAGGGCTGTGGGAGAAAGCTTTATGAACAATATAAAGACTTGGTAGGAAAATGATTCATTTAATATCCTGCTAACCTTTTTTTCAGTGATAGCCATGTTGGACTATTACTGTAATCATTAGTGAAAGCAGTGATGACCAGAGTTACTCAATCTAAGGAGAAAATTTGGCAGGGCCTAATATGCCTATCTTGTAATTTCCATTAAATCTTGTTTTGGCTCTCACTTAATGCATTACCTGGGTGAAGCAAGACCTGGAGTGGAATATCATACTCTTTCATATATCATTTATCTTTTATGAGTTCCAGTCTACCCATTGGAGCGTGACTCAAGAGGTCATGTTGCTGCTACCTAAATACTATATTCATTGATATTTGACCTTTAGCAATGAAGTAGGCTTTCCATAGATACTACTCTCTAATGAGCTCTGGTTGTAAATATTTCCTTGTTCTCCTTGGCAATAATAATTCCTACCTGTTGGGAGCTCCAATTGACTCTGAAGTAATCATCTTATAAAAGGTAGAAATCATCAAAATGTCACTTGTTGGTAGAAAGGTAAATATAAGGAAGATACTTGTTATCGTTATAGAAGGAAAAAAGGCATAGTTGTTTGAACTGCTTTAATTAAAGAAAAGGTGGTTGTAAATGAGTTGATTTCTGTGTTTGGACTTCTCATGAATGATATGTTTTATATAAAAATGTTAACAAAAATCCAATCAACATTATGTGTTGATCCCTGGGGAAGACAAGGACATGGATGTTGTATAAACTCAGCATCTTTTTAGTATGTATCATATAGCTTGATGAAAGGATTGATGTACATAAGAATTTGGGGCTTCCAGTTCAGTTCAGTTGCTCAGTCGTGTCTGACTCTTTGCAACCCATGGACTGCAGCACACCAGTCTTCCCTGTCCATCACCAACTCCCGGAGCTTACTCAAACTCATGTCCATTGAATCGGTGATGCCATCCAACCATCTCATCCTGTCATCCCATTCTCCTCCTGCCTTCAATCTTTCCTAGAATCAGGGTCTTTTCAAATGAGTCAGTTCTTAGCATCAGGTGGCCAAAGTATTGGAGTTTCAGCTTCAGCATCAGTCCTTCCAATGAACACCCAGGACTGATCTCCTTTAGGATGGACTGGTTGGATCTCCTTGCTGTCCAAGGGACTCTCAAGAGTCTTCTCCAACACCACTGTTAAAAAGCATCAATTCTTCGGCGCTCAGCTTTCTTTATTGTCCAACTCTCACATCCATACATGACTACTGGAAAAACCATAGCTTTGACTATATGGACCTTTGTCAGCAAAGTAATGTCTTGCTTACAGTTTTGAGTAAATGAAAGTTGGCTTAAAGTGTGGTACTTTTAAAGGACATTTACCCTTTAGTCATCATCTAGTTAGGGCTTATATTTTCACTGATTTGTATTCTAGGTCATTTATTTATAAAATTGGGCAAAATTTGGGAAACTGAGAAAGGGATTATTCTTATCAGTTCAGTTCAGTTGCTCAGTCGTGTCTGACTCTTTGCAACCAAATGAACTGCAACACACCAGGCCTCCCTGTCCATCACAAACTCCCAGAGTTTACTCAAACTCATGTCCATCAAGTCGGTGATGCCATCCAGCCATCTCATCCTCTGTCGTCCCCTTCTCCTCCTGCCCCCAATCCCTCCCAGCATCAGGGTCTTTTCCAACGAGTCACCTCTTCGCATGAGGTGGCCAAAGTATTGGAGTTTCAGCTTCAGCATCAGTCCTTCCAATGAACACCCAGGACTGATCTCCTTGCAGTCCAAGGGACTCTCAAGAGTCTTCTCCAACACCACAGTTCAAAAGCATCAATTTTTCGGCGCTCAGCTTTCTTCACAGTCCAACTCTCACATCCATACATGACCACTGGAAAAGCCATAGCCTTGACTAGACGGACCTTTGTTGGCAAAGTACTGTATCAGGTAGCTATATCTTGATGACAATTCTGACATTCCCATTGATGGCATTATATCTTGTGGGGTTTTCTTTTAATACTTAGTTTAAAGAGTAAGATAAAGGGCCTGTAATAAAGCTCAGGAATACTTCTGTCTAAAAGACAAATATGGTGATTGCTCTTTACACACAACCTGCAATCAGTAACAATATGACCAGCTAAGGACATAGACATTTAAACCAGAAGTGCAGAGGGTTGCATCCTGGTGTATCTGAAACATGTTCCATACTACCTTGGCTTTAAAATTCTCTAATTTTTATATTATATTAGAAGTTATTCACTTTGGGAGCAATAAAGAAACTCCAACTTGAACTGCCTTGTATCTTTCAGTTGGAATTTTCCCAAAGCGCAAAAGTTAAAATGTAAAAGTTGCTGTGTTTCATTAGTTTTATTCTTTTGAATGTTGCCACAGTGAAAGCTCTGTGTGAAATTATTAGAAGACAAGTTTTCAAGTGATTGTAAAAGAAGATGCATATATGGGGACTCACTCAAAGGGCATTATTTAAAAAAGAAATTTTTCAGTCACCTATATCTCAGGGTATCTATTCCCATTCAAGGATAGAGAATCCACCATCTGTATGATTATTTTTACATCTGAACTTTTTTTTATGCACCGGAGAGACTCAAAACTTTCAGGGTCATTTGCCCAGCATGTAGTGGAATGTCCTGTGCAATAGATTCCAATTAATATGACCGTGTTCAATAGCCCTGTACCACCAATGATGTTTAACTGCTTTCCACTTGGCTTTATATGGCACTTCTTTGTTGCAGCTGCAACCAGGTCTATCGCCCCTTTGATAGAATTTCAGTTACCCCAGGGAGAAGCTTTCAACTTTATTAAGCATTGAAGTCTGCACATTTATTCTTCTATGGAAGAACAGATCAAAAGCACACTTTCTGAGGAAGTAATCTGAAAAATTAGGATAGCACTTGTGGACTTTGGCAATAATGTTTTCCTGTAATTGAAACCTAAGAACCTGTGTCAAATGACTAGACTATTATGAACTTCTTAGCATTTAACAAACCTTCTATCTTGCTCTCTCTCTTTTTTTTAAGTAAATAGGGTTCTTTAATTCGACTTAACTAATGCTGTGTCCCTTTTGCTGTGGTTAGAAAGCCTAAATATAGGTTTAGAGATAGGGAACTGACAATCAAGGAAAAAAACAATTAGATGATTAAGTTATAAAATAGAAAAAAAGCCTGTGGTTTTCAGTCCTTCTCTAGCATTAACTCATTGTAAAAAATTGAAAAAGACACTTAGATTTTCTGGTCCACAGTTTCCTCATCTTTGAAAAGTGAGGATTAGCTGAATTATCTGTAAGACATCTGCTGAATATGAAATTCTCTGAGTTTAAATGTTGGGCAGGATGTGACCAGACAGAGACAATTCCTTATATTTGTACACAGCCATTTTTATTTTGCATCCTCTGTGTGTTTCGATTTCAGGTTTGGCTTGGCAATGGAATATTGCAGTACATTTTTCTTGCAAGTTGAAATGATATGTACCTGGAATACAGGTAAAGCCAGAGTAATACTGTCTTTACAAAGGAGATCAGACTGAGTCCCATTTCTCCCATCAATCCCAAGAAGCTAGAACTTTGGAAAGATATCACACAGACACCTCTGAGAAAATTGTCTCATACACACACATACAGGAGGGACAGCAGCTAGATGGCCGGCCTGGCGGTGTGAGGCCACAGCAGGCACACGCAGCTGGGCGGGAGAGGGCGCTGGACCCCAGGCCCTGGTTGGGGCAGGCCAGTGAAGCAGGACTGCCCAGCCATCTGCTTCTGCGCATGCGAAAACTTGTGCCTCCTGGGGGACGGTCTGAAGTCCATGCTACGGAAGAGGAGAAGCTAATGGCAGAGAAAGAGCTTGGACCCATCTTTTATGCACTCATCTTGCCTTTTGGCAAAAAGATGGGAGACTAGATGGCAGAGTAGAAGGAACTTCAGCTCATCTCTTCCCAAGAGAACACTAAAACCAAAACTAACTGCTGAATAGCTATTGATAAAAAGGACTGCTGCTGCTAAGTCGCTTTAGTCGTGTCCGACTCTGTGTGACCCCATAGACGGAATCCCATCAGGCTCCCTGTCCCCGGGATTCTCCAGGCAAGAACACTGGAGTGGGTTGCCATTTCCTTCTCCAGTCCATGAAAGTGAAAAGTGAAAGTGAAGTTGCTCAGTCGTGTCCGACTCTTCGCAACCCCATGGACTGCAGCCTACCAGGCTCCTCCATCCATGGGATTTTCCAGGCAAGAGTACGGGAGTGAGTTGCCATTGCCTTCTCTGGATAAGAAGGACTGCTGCTGCTGCTGCTAAGTCGCTTCAGTCGACTGGAACTTACCAAAAATGATATTCTACATCCAAAGACAGAAAGTCCAAAGAAACAGTAGAGAGTATAATTGAATCACTTTGCTTCACACCTGAGACTATCAGAAGGTTGTTAATCAGCTATACTCCAAAATAAAACAAAAAGTTAAAAAAAAGAGAGATGGTAGAAGGGGCACACTCATAATATAATTGAATCTCATACCTGCTGGGTGGGAAACCCACAAACTGGAAAATAATTATATCACAGAAGTTCTCCTGCAGAAGTGCGAGTTCTGAGCTCCAAATCAGTCTCCCCAGCCTGGGGGTCTTGCATCGGTAGGAGGAGCCGCCAGAGCATTTGGCTTTGAAGGCCAGCAGGACTTAATTGCAGGCGCTCCACAGAATCAGGTGAAACAGAGACTCCACTTTTGGAGTGCACAGACATGGTCTCCTGCACATCTGAACCCAGGGCAAAGGTGGTGACTTCAAAGTCATGGAGCCAGATCTACCTACTGGTTTTGGAGGGTGTCCTGGGAAGGCTCTCTCTGGGGTCATAAAAGCTGGTGGTAGAAATATTGGGGAGTGTTCTTCTACTTGAACTCTGGCTGGAGGCAGACATCTTGTTTGGATAATCAGTACCAAGACCTGGCCCCACCCACCACATCTGTAGGCTCCAGTGCTTGGATGGAAGTGAAAGTGTTAGTCACTCAGTCTGGTCCAACTCTGTGACCCCATAGACTGTAGCTGCCAGACTCCTCTGTCCATGGAATTCTCCAGGCAAGAACACTGGAATAGGTAGCCATTCCCTTCTCCAGGGGATCTTCCCAACCCAGGGATCAAACCCAGGTGTCCTGCATTGCAGGCAGATTCTTTACCATCTAAGCTACCAGGGAAGCCCAGTGCTTTAGGCTAAAAAACCTATAGGGTTTGAATACAGCCCCACCCATCAGCAGACAGGCTAAAAAAGACTTCCTAAGCCCATAGCCACCTCAAGACATGCCCCCGGATGCAGCCCTGCCTGCAAGAGGGCCAAGACCCCAGTTCCACCCACCCAGGAGGCCTGCCAGCCTCTCCCACCAAAAAGTCTGCACAAGCCTCTAGACTAGCCTCACCCTTGGGGCAGACACCAGAAGCATGAAAACTATGATCCAGCACCCTGGGGAATGCAGTTCATAACCTACCCTGGACCAATTGGTCCCTGGCCCTTGTGTGATGAGATGGGGAGTACTTCTAGAACATTTAGGATGTCTCTTGCTCCAAGGTTGAGAAAACTAGCTAACCTTCCACATACGTAAAAATACAAATAGAAATTTAAACAAAATGAGGTGGCAGAAGAATATGCTCCACACAAAGGAGCAAGATAAAATCCCAGAACAACTGTGTGATGTGGAGATAGAAAACCTACCCAAGAAAGAACTCGGAGTAATGATTGTAAAAATGATCCAAGAACTTGGAAAAAGAGTGGATGCACAGAGCGAGAAGTTACAAGAAGTTTTTACAATGAGTCATTGCTCAGTCACATCTGACTCTTTGCGACCCCACTGTAGTCCATCAGGCTCCTCTGTCCATGGAATTCTCCAAGAATACTGGACTGGGTAGCCAGTATTCCCTGCTACAGGGAATCTTGTTGACCCAGGGATAGAACCCTGGTCTCCTGTTTTGCAGGCAGATTCTTACCATCTGAGCCACCAGGGAAGCCCCTAACAAAAAGTTAGAAAATATAAAGTACACACACATACAACAGAACAGGACACACATACAACATGATAATAAGGAGATCAAACCAGTCAATCCTAAAGGAAATCAACCCTAGATATTCATTAGAAGGACTGATGCTGAAGCTGAAGCTCCAATACTGTGGCTACCTGATATGAAGAGCTGAGTCATTGGAAAAGACCCTGATGCTGGGAAAGATTGAAGGCAGGAGGAGAAGGGGGCAACAGAGGATATGATGGTTGGATGGCATCAGTAACTCAATGGACTTGAGTTTGAGCAAACCACGGGAGGCAGTGAAGGACAGGGAAGCCCAGCATGCTGCAGACCATGGATCGCAAAGAGCTGGACATGAATTAGCTACTGAACAACAATGCCACATACATACACACATGCAATTCAGATTTCTCCACAGCTGATGGGACAAATTATTGCCTTCTGTGTTAGTCTGAATCTGAAAGCTAACCCTGTTATTAGCTCTTTCAAAGGTTTAGATAAAAACCTTGTGTTTCAGTTTGTGGAATTTAGATCCTTGAAAGGGATTTCCTTGAATCAAAATGTACACTACATACTGCCTGTAGGCTGAATATAATTTCTAACAGCATTTTGTCAATGGATGCTCAAAACACAAGTACTAAATGTAGAAGTCCTCAAAATGTTTTAGCATTAAAAGGTTGGAAATTATTTTATAGGCTAATTCTTTCCAAATTGTCAGTTCTGATGACTAGGGATCAAGTGGGACCATGTTCCTCTTCAGGATCTTAATAAATAACAGCAAGGATCTAACTACCACTAAGACATGGATGATATTATTAGAAACTTTTACTTGGGAAGTATGAATTTAGGAGCTACGTTTCTAATCTCAGATCTTCAGCATTTTATTTCTGATATTGGACAATTTACTTGTCCTATCTGTCCTTGTATTATTTTTTATACTATACCAAACTCCTATAAATAATAGTTTCTTGAAGGTTAATAACAATGTGGAATGTGAAACCATATGAAATAACTTTGTATACTTGACTGGGTTAAAAATTTACTGATTTATCTCAAACTTTGAATGGTTCTTTTTACTAATGCATGATTTTGTAATATTATTCATTGGTCATTGGAAAAATATTTGTTCCCTGACTTATTCAGATACTCTGAATTTTAACCCATTTCATTATACATTACCCCCAAAATTTTCTGTTAATATCATCATGAATCTCATTAAATAAGACTTTAAGTGTTGAGAAATTGTAAAGTTCACCATAGTAGACTCAAGTTTTCCAAAATTTTAGTTTTCTCTCAAATTTTATCAGGGGCAAAAAAAAATACCATCTGTTGTTTCCCTTGAAGTGACAGGCTTATTTGTTAATTAAAACAAATTGAAAAGTGTACCAAATACCCAATCTGATAATCCATCATTTGTCTGTCAGTCTTTTTTTCATGTAAAAATGATGTTTTATGAAAATTTAAACTGGTTCCATTTTTTATTCAATTGTGCAAATTGCTTTTCCTAGAAACAATATCATATTTCAGAATATTGCAGAAGGGTTTCAGGCATACTTCTCATTTTATTATACAGAACATTAATAAGATGTATAAATTTAATAAAGTAATCATTTTATTGCTTTATAAAGGACATTCTTTTCAGGTTTCAAACATTTTTGTTTGCTTTTTTTGACTGTGCCATACAGCTTGCAGGATCTTAGTTCCATAACCAGGGATTGAACACAGACCCTTGGCAGTGAAAGTGCAGAGTTTGAACCACTGGAAATTCCCTGTAAAAGACATTCTTAAGTGAACCTAGCATTTTATTGATATTTTTATTTTGAGTGCATAATGGTGAAGAATGTAACTACCAGTGTAGTATGGTGTCACTGTTTTGATTCTTCCTAAGGGACCAAAAGTTTTACCCACCATTGCTTTTGCACCACTAGTAAATATTAACATAATGAAGAAAAAAAAATAGCATCTTAGTTTTTTTCAAACTTTAAACTTTTTATTTTGTATTGGGGTGTTTTATTATGAAAGTATCTTTGGCTTTGCACACTTCCTGTGTCTTGGAGACCCCAGGAGAATGCAGGTTACATTTCTCCGTCCAGAAAACCACTGGACTAGATTTTAATATTAATGTGTGATAGATTCTGAGCCTGCTCTGTCCCTGTAGTTGAAAACTTCAACATATCTATTATTTCCTTTTCTTTTATAGTGGATATGGGGGAAGAGAAGTATTAATAGTATATTTACTTTCCATAGGATTCCTCAGATAATGCAGCACATGTCAAGCACAGCAATTTCTTCTAATTTTTTTTCCAGGTTAGAGCTAGCTGGTTAATAATTGAATTTTATCTTTAGGCCAACACTTAAATGTAGATGAGAAAGTAATCATCTTCCATTTTCTAGAATTGTTATTAAGGTTTTAAAAATTCAAGCCAAAAAATGCTCTGTGGTACAAATTTCTTTCATCGAAGTGAAAAACATAAGCTAATATTACACTGATGATTACAAACAGATTATTTGAAAGGAAGATCTTCAACTCATTTTTCCCCATGTACAATGTACCTAGTGCTTGGAAATTCCTCAAGAACCGCATATGTGCAGATGAAAATGGAGTTCATAATTAATCCATAGGACAAATAAATTCCTAAGGATGTGAAGATTCTCCCTAAGAATCAAAGAACATAAATGTTAACAATTTATTCACTGAAACTGAAAACAAGATTTGAAAATTTAAAGATCATCTTTGAGCAGTAGGAAAAGCTAATCATTTTTATTTGACAGATTTTAAGCTTCATTCTTCTTGAAAATTCTTCCTAGTCTAGCAAACACTAAAATATATAAAAAATCATAGTGCAGGTTGCACTTCAAATGTGTCTTTAAATTTTCATATTCAACAGATTTGAAAATTGAATCATATTTTAAATGTACTAGGAAAAATCCCCATATAAAAGAATCATAAGATGAATCATTTCAGTAAGGAATTCTATTGTTAACCACAGAAAAATCCTTTCTAAATTATATTTTGAGTGTCTGGATTTATGTATTTCATGGAAAGATATGTTATAGCAGAAGCTATTATATGTATATGTATAATGGTAGATGTTATTATTTCCTTATTATTTATCAAGTTAGAATCACACTGGAATTACACCATACTGTTGAGAAGTATCTTGATGGAAACAAACTAATGTGAAATAGAGCTGAGCTGGCCATCAGTGATAGAATTAATTTCAGCATGCATCTTTCTTGACTTCTTAGCACCATTCAAAACCATTGGCCACTGCCTTTCTTGAATATGCTTGTTCTCTCTCTCTGTTTTTAATATTTTTTGGTTTATATTGACACTATTGACTCAACTATATCTTGATTACCTCCTTGGCTCTTTTCTCAGAGTCCTTTTTTGGCTTATACTCTACCAGATGTCAGAGTTCTTCAGGTCATAGCTCTGGGATATTCTATTCTTACAGAGTCATACTTCAAAGATATGAACCCTAGTTACAGTGCTTAAACTCGCTGCAGGTAAGACTTACACCCTATGTGCCTCAGTTTTCTGATATATAAAAATGAGATAATAGTAATATCTACTTCTTGGGGTTATGGTGAGGATTATGTGAATATGTATAAAGAATTTTAAATAGTGCCTGGTATATAATAGGCACTCAGTAAGCTTTAATTTGCTTTTATTCTGCAACACATTCTCTCCCTAAGTAATTGTATCAATTCCCATAAATGCATGCTCAGTCACTCAGTCGCCTCTAACTCTTTGCAACCCCACAGACTGTAGCCCACCAGGCTCCTCTGTCCAAGGAATTTTCCAGGCAAGAATACTGGAGTGGGGTGCTATTTCCTACTCCAGGGAATTGTCCCAAACTCATGTCTCATATACTGGCAGGCAGATTTTATACCACTGAGCCACCTGAAAAGCCCATTCCCACCCTTTTGCTGATAAATTCTAAGTGGTAGTGGTCACTAAGTCATATCTGACTCATGACCCCATGGACTACAGCCTGCCAGGCTTCTCTGTTCATGGGATTTCCCAGGAGTGGCTTGCCATTTCCTTTTCGGGGCATCTTTCTGACCCAGGGATGGAACTCAGCTCTCAAACACACGTCTTCTGCATTGCAGGCAGATTCTTTACCTCTGAGCCACCAGGGAAGCTGATAAATCCTAAATATACATCTCTAGTTCAGATGTTTCTTCTGAGATTCAAACCTTATATCTGTCTGACTAGTCATTATCTTCTTTTGCATGTCTCTCAGACACATTTCGGAGAAGGCAATGGCACCCCACTCCAGTACTCTTGCCTGGAAAATCCCATGGACGGAGGGGCCTGGTGGGCTGCAGTCCATGGGGTCTCGCAGAGTTGGACACGACTGAGCGACTTCACTTTCACTTTTCACTTTCTTGCATTGGAGAAGGAAATGGCAACCCACTCCAGTGTTCTTGCCTGAAGAATCCCAGGGATGGTGGAGCCTGGTGGGCTGACGTCTATGGGATCGCACAGAGTCAGACACGACTGAAGTGACTTAGCAGCAGCAGCAGCAGCAGACACATTTTTAGGTCTTTAATCCATTTTGAGTTTATCTTTGTGTATGGTGTTAGGAAGTGTTCTAATTTCATTCTTTTACATAGCTGTCCAGTTTTCCCAGCACTACTTATAGTCTTGCCTCCTTTGTCAAAGATAAGGTGCCCATAGGTGTGTGGGTTTATCTCTGGTTTTCTATCTTGTTTCAATGGTCTATATTTCTGTTTTTGTGCCAGTACCATACTGTCTTGATGACTATAGCTTTGTAGTATAGGCTTGCAGTATAGTCTGAAGCCAGGAAAATTAATTCTTCCAGCTCCATTCTTCTTTCTCAAGGTTGCTTTGACTATTCAGGTTTTTTGTGTTTCCATATGAGTTGTGAGATTTTTTGTTCTAGTTCCGTGAGAAATGTCAATGGTACTGAATCTGTAGCTTGCTTTGGGTAGTATAGTCATTTTCACAATGTTGATTCTTCCAGTTCAGGAACATGGTATATCTCTCCATCTATTTATGTCGTCTTTGATTTCTTTCATCAGTGTCTTAGAGTTTTCTGTATATAGCTCTTTTTGTCTCCTTGAAAGCGTTAGTCACTCAGTCGTGTCTGACTCTGTGAGACCCTATGGACTGTAGCCTGCCAGGCTCCTCTGTCCATGGGATTTTCCAGGCAAGAATACTGGAATGGATTGCCATTTCTTTCTCCAGGGAATCTTTCCAACCCAGGGGTCGAACCTGGGTCTCCTACATTGCAAGCAGAGTCTTTATCATCTGAGCCACCAGGGAAGACCAGTTCTGTCTCCTTAGGTTTATTCTTATGTATTTTATCCTTTTGTTGCAATCATGCGTGGGATTGATTCCTTAATTTTTCTTTCTGGTTTTTCATTGTTAGTATATAAAAATACAAAGGATTCCCATATACTATCCTGCAACTTTACTAAATTCACTGATTAGCTCTAGTAATTTTCTGATAGTATCTTTAGGGTTTTCTATGTATAGTATCATGTCATCTGTAAACAGCGAGAGTTTTACTTCTTCTTTTCCAATCTGGATCCCTTTTATTTCTCTTTCTTCCCTGATTGCCATGACTACGACTTTCAAAACTATGTTAAATGATAGTGGCAAGTGTGGGTGTCCTTGTCTTGTTCCTGGTCTTCGAGGAAACACTTTCAGTTTTACACCATTGAGAATAATTTTTGCTGTGGGTTTATCATATATGGGGGCTTCCCTTGTGGCTCAGCTGGTAAAGAATCTGCCTGCAGTGCGGGAGACCTGGATTCAATCCGTGGGTTGGGAAGATTCCCTGGAGAAGAGAAAGGCTACACATTCCAGTATTCTGGCCTGGAGAATTCCATGAACTGTATAGTCCATGGGGTTGCAAAGAGTCAAACACAACTGAGGGAGTTTCACTTTCACTCTTATCATATATGGCCTTTATTATGTTGAGGTAGGTTGCTTTTATGCCCTTTTCTGAAGAGTTCTTATCATAAATGGGTGCTGAACTTGTGGAAAGCTTTTTGTGCATCTATCATCATAAGATTTTTATCTTTTAATTTGTTAATATGGTAAAAATTACCACAGTATTTTATGGAATTCCCTGGTGGTTCAGACGGTAAAGCGTCTGCCCACAATGCGGGAGACCTGGGTTAGGTCCCTGGGCCGGGAAGATCCCCTGGAGAAGGAAATGGCAACCCACTCCAGTACTCTTGCCTAGAAAATTCAATGGATGGAGGAGCCTGGTGGGCTACAGTCCATGGGGTCCACCGTATTTTAAGCACACATAGTTTTGTATGCATCTCTAAAAACGAAGCACTCTTTAAAAATATCAAAATATCAGTGACTCATAATTATTTTTTATGTTGATTTACATCAGAATCCAAATAAAGTCCACATATAGCAATTGCTTATATGCCTCTTAAGCTTCTTTTAATTCTTCTATTCCTTCTTCTCCTTCTCTTTCCCTAGAAATATATTTGTTGAAGCAACAGTCATTGGCCTTATAGTCACACTTTGTGCCCTGTACTTCTTATAAAGTAATAGTTAGATCTTAACCGGAGAAGGCAATGGCAACCCATTCCAGTACTCTTGCCTGGAAAATCCCATGGACGGAAGAGCCTGGTAGGCTTCAGTCCATGGGGTCGCGAAGAGTCAGACACAACTGAGCGACTTCACTTTCACTTTCCACTTTCATGCATTGGAGAAGGAAATGGCAACCCACTCCAGTGTTCTTGCCTGGAGAATCCCAGGGACGGGGGAGCCTGGTGGGCTGCTGTCCATGCGATAGCACAGAGTCGGACATGACTGAAGTGATTTAGCAGCAGCAGCAGCAGATCTTAAGACCTGGCTTGCTTATGTTCAGGATTGCTTTTTTATAAGGCTACTTCATGGGAAGTATTGGCACTTCTACCAAGAAGCACATAAGTCTGATTATCTCCGCTTTTTGTGATGTTGATTGTTTAGAATTGGTCCATTATGCCATTAGTGGTTACAAAGCAATAATATATCATTGTTTCTTCACTTATTGGCTGAAATGTTTCTATGAAGAGAAACTTTTGGTAACCCAGTGGTACATTTCATATGGGAAAGGCAAAATATTCTTTTTATTTATCAGCTTTCAGCACTGATTCTTTATCATATTCCATGGGTGATGAATGAACTTTTAAAAATGTTTTTATGTGTTTTAATCCAATGCATCTTTAATGATGCTCGAATGGTACTATTTTTTGACTTGTAGGAGTATCATCAGTTTGGCACTTGAATCCTTTTGACAAACCTCAGTAGTCTTTGGTAACCTCATTGTTTTCTGGTATGATAAGATGTTTTGGGATCACCTTAGACATCTCTTGCTCCAGAATTCAAATCATCTATTTATCTAAGGAGCCCAGTATTGGGAAATGGTACTTAGAGACCACAATCTGGATTTTAGGAACGTTTATTGCTACTGCATTGGTCATTGTTTCTAAGCTTGCTCAGAGTTGGGAAATATGCAAATATTGTTTAAAAGAAAAGACAAGTTCACAATATTATAAATTTAAGATTACAATGTTTATACTTCTTTGATTTTATATTCATTCTATTTTCTACTATTGTGAAAATTTCATTTCTTAATGGCATAAACTTAATTACTTTTGTCTATCTTAAATTGTATATAATAGTTTCAGAAAGCATAATCAGTGTTATAATTATAATATGATTATTGAAAATTATTCAAGATATTTTTTATATTTCATTTATTTATAATTTTAAATAAATAATAAGTTCTATGTGCTATCAGAAAGGGCATAAAATAATTGTAGACTATAGCTATACTACCTTCCAGAAAGGTGAAAACAATTTTATCTAATGATTCATGTTTATATGTTCAAATTCAATACAGTCCCTTTAACAGAGAAAGTACAGTTTCTGAATTGAAATCTAATTTTTTCTGGGGAAAGGAAAGTAGCCCTGATTCTTCAGAACTTTTCTTTCATCACAGGTGAATCATCTAATAATGAAAGCCTGTGTCCTTGGTGCTTATGGCACTTTATTCATTGGATGAATTGGCCTCAAGAAGTGTAAGATCATTGTTGGTCTTAAGTAATAGAGAACTTGATTTCCAGGTGTTGAATTGAATTTGGAATAACACTTATATAGGTTTCTTGACCTCAGTATTTGCTTAGTTCTCTTTCAAGACCCTGGCTTGTTCCATTGCATTTTTACAAAGTGCAGCTTTGCAGCCCTTGCTTCCCATCCTGTCCAGTGTTTCAGAGCAAGGTCAGAGTGCCCTGCATTAATGTTGGAAACACAGACCTTAGGACCTTCAATGGAATGCTGCCAATCTCCAGAATGTTTTGCTATTTTCTCTTTGGGGAAAAAAACACAAAAAACCATATTTAACCCTCAGACTAAAGATGTAAGCTCTTGGGCCCTTATTTAAAAGACTAAAATACCTTGGATTTTCAATCCATCTGTCCTCCTTCAAAAAGTCTTCCTACAATATGCAATTTATTAAAGGAAGAAATATTTTTCTTTAATAAATATTACATTGCTATTAAAAGACTGGATCTAAAGCATTTCCACAGAGCAGTCATTGTAGGATATTGACTAGAAGCAGGAAGTTTAAGAGTATGAAAGACAGGAATCAAATCCCAGCCCTGCTGCACTTACTTACTCTGTGACTATGGACAGGTAAAACAACCTTTAGCCTCAGTTTTCCCCTCTGCAAAATGGAGGCAATAATAATACCTATCAGTTCAGTTCAGTTGTTCAGTCGTGGTTGACTATTTGCGACCCCATGGGCTTCTTGCCAGGCTTCCCTGTCCATCACCAACTCCTGGAGCTTACTCAAACTCTTGTCCACCAAGTTGGTGATGCCTTCCAACCATCTCATCCTCTGTCATTCCCTTCTCCTCCCGCCTTCAATCTATCCCAGTATCAGAGTCTTTTCAAATTAGTCAGTTCTTCACATCAGGTGGCCAAAGTATTAGAGTTTCAGCTTCAGCATCAGTCCTTCCAATGAATATTCAGGACTGATTTCCTTTAGGATGGACTGTTTGGATCTCCTTGCTGTCCAAGGGACTCTCAAGAGTCTTCTCCAACACCACAGTTCAAAAGCATCTATACTTTGGCGCTCAGCTTTCTTTATAATCCAACTCTCACATCCATACATGACTGGATGGATGGAAAAAACCATAGCTTTGACTAGATGGACTTTTGTTGGCAAAGTAATGTCTCTGCTTTTTAATATGCTGTGTAGGTTGGTCATAGCTTTTCCTCCAAGGAGCAAGTGTCTTTTAATTTCATGGCTGCAGTCATCATCTATAGATTATTCTGAGCAATAAATATTAAATTATTCCTCAGAGTTTCTGACACTGTATGCAAGAACATAAGAAGTGTTGATAGAGCAGAAAAATAATTGGTAGAACAGGTAAGAGAAAATTAACAAAATATAACAAAATATACAAAATTAACAAAAATATAAAGCTAAAAAACGCCATCAAGCAACTGCATTTAATTAACATTCATAGTGAATTCCACCCAACAACAGCAGAGTATACATTTTCTTTAAGTGCACCAAGAACATTGACTAAGATAGACAATATCCTGAGTTATAATTGAAATCATACAAGATGTATTCTTTGAATACAATGGAATTAAATTAAAATAAACCTGGTAATCTTGAGTTTTAACCAGTAGTGATAGAGTTTAGTAGATAAGAGCTTGGATGCTGGTTTCAAACAGAAGCAGATTTGAATTCTAGCTCTAACTCTTACATATTTTGGAACCTTAAACAATTGATTTTTACCTTATTACTTTATTTTCTAATTTATAGACTGGGCTTAATAAGTATATCTACCTTAACATACTGTCAAGATTAAAGTGATAATGTATTTATATAATGTGCATAAGACACTTTCATCACCTGTATGCCTTCAATATGCCTTAGTTATTATGTAGGAGCTTACTGGCTTAGTGAAGTTGTTCAGTCATGTCTGACTCTTTGCGACCTTGTGGACTGTAGCTTACCAGGCTCCTCCATCCGTGGGATTCTTCAGGCAAGAATACTGGAGTGGGTTACCATTTCCTTCTCCAGGGGATCTTCCTGACCCAGGGATCGAACCCAGGTCTCCTGCATTGGAGGCAGACGCTTTAGCCTCTGAGCCAGCAGGGAAGCTAGAGGAAGGAGCAAATGCTAGAGGCAAGATTATTAATTACAAAAGGTGGCAGCAGCTGTTTGACTTTAAAATAGCAAAAAGCGTAATGGAATTCCTTGCCATTGATCCAGCATAACTTATTTTAACATTTCGCTTCACTGTCACCCATATGTCATTGTGGAAACATCTTTATTGTGGGTGATACTGGGACTGAGTCACATCGCCTAGCACTGGTGGACTGTATTTTCTTGGATTGATTCACATATCCCTCCTCCTGATTACCTCCCTCTTGACTAGTTAATTTTGTTGTTGAAAATGGGAGTCAGGATTGGGATAGGTGGTTCATTCATTTAATAAATTATTATTCATCACCTACTTTTTTTTTTTTTTATTCATCACCTACTTTTTAATGAGCACTATGTTAAATAGTAGGCAAGCATCACCAGAACTTTTGACCTAAAGGGAAAGCAAATATAACAAATTACAATTAAATAAGCAATTATGGTAAAAGGCATGGAGTGCTGTGGCTATTGAAATGTAGTTTTTTTTTTTAAAAGATTCAGTCTTTATTCTTTTTTTTCTAATTGAAGTATACTTAATGCATACTGTGTAGAGATATAATTTAATAGACAAAGAACAATTTGAGTTCAGCTTCCCTTTGCATTGCTTTTTTCATTATCCACCCTGGTAAGTGTTAAAGGTAGAAAAGTAGTATATCAAAACAGTTGTCTGGACTGGTAGAAGACTGGCAGGGTAGGGAAGGGAAACACCCTTCAGATGTGTCCTAGTACATTCATAATGGTGTCATAGACCCAAAGAAGATTAGAACACACTGTTATAAATTCACCACCCAGATCATCTTTCAAATTTAGAGATGCCAAAAGATTTCAAGATTCCAAAATTAGGATCTCCTTGGTTTCTCCAAGCGAGTGGCGTTGCCAATTGGCAGCATTGCCAATATGATTTTAGTATTTGTCAAAAGCTGACCTGAGGAAAGGACTCTGCCTGTGAAAAGTAGAAAAAAATATATATATACATATACATATATATGTATATATTTTTTTTTTTTAAGAAAAAGCTTTTATATAGCTAAAGACATGGTGGCTCAGACAGCAAAGAATCCACTTGCAATGTGAGAGACCTGGGTTTGAACCCTGGGTTACGAAGATCCCTGGAGGAAGGCATGGCAACCTACTCCACTATTCTCACCTGAAGAATCCTCATGAACAGAGGAGCCTGGTGGGCTACAGTTCATGGAGTTGCAAAGAGTTGGACACAACTAAGCACACACATAGCTAAAGACTCCAATGTCACATTGCATTGCACTGTCGTTTCTAATAATGTACAGGGGACAGGTGTCTAATGAAGCCATAAGAGACAGAGATAGAATTTAACAGATGAAATATGGGTTAAATCAGATCTCATACTCAGCATGTTTAACATTGGTTTCTTAGATTAGGGAGGGCATAAGAAGCTAGAATGGAAAAGGTATTCCAATGACTGAAATAACTGGCTTTTGGCTACACTAGGAAGAAGAGTAACTCTTTAGTTTGAATCCTTGGACAAAAGATTGCAAAAAGACCAGGGAGTTAAAATTAACATTAACATTACTATTAGCTATTTTGTTAGGCTTAGCATCCTGCTGTAGAAGAATTCTACAATCAAAAGCATTAAGAAGCTTGAATCAGTTCACAAAAGCTTTCTACTAGCAGGACAAATTTATGGTAGAGCTCCAAAGAGGACTTTCCTGGTAGTCCAGTGGTTAAGAATCCACTTGCCAATGCAAGAGACGTGGGTTTGGTCCCTGATCCAGGAAGATTCCACATGCCACAGGGCAGCTAGGCCCATGCAACACAACTACTGAAGTCTGCACCCAAGAGGCTGTACTCTGCAACAAGAGAAGCCACTGCAGTGAGGAACCCATGCATAGCAACTAGAGAGCAGTCCCTGCTCAGTGCAACTAGGAAAGGCCGCGTACAACAACGAAGACCCAGTGCAGTCAAAAGCATAATAGTAATAATAACAGTGTCCAAACCTATTAATGAGAATATCACAATTTTCCTGGGTTGGCAATGACTCATGGATTGCATATGATTGAATAACAAAGAGCATACTGCTCATAACATTGTGATCTATAAAGTTATTGATCTTTTGTAGATTCATAAAAATAAAAAATTTCCAATGGAAGAACTTAAGGACACAATATCTGACTTTTTAAAATTCCCCTGAATATCAGTATAAAACTTTGTAAAGTATGCACAGGTACATTCATTCACTTGTAAGAACACAAGTAAGGGAAGTTATCATTTCTTTTGTTTTGTAAATAATCAATCAGAAGCTCAGAGAGGGTAAGTGATTTACTAAATCTTATACAATTGGCAGAATGGGAATGTCCTTTTTTTGCATTGTTCAGCTTCTTTGAGATATGAGGTAATTTGGATATGCACATAATGTCCCTGAAAATATTGTTCAAAAATGCAAATTTTTACCACAACTTTCAGAGATACCACTGTTATAGAAATACCAAGTAAGTTTATATTGAATGTAGGTCGCACCTTGAGATCTTATTCTCAACTTGGTGAATTTACACTTGATCTTAGCCAAAAGGCCGAGAAGCGATCAACTTGGTGAATTTAAATGTGATTTAATTATAATTCTCATCAATAAATGGCATTTTAAGCTCTCATTTTTTGCTTTGAAAAATAATATGAGCTTTATATAGAACAATTAAAAAAGAAGGATAAAATAAAGGAAAGTATCCAATTGCCAAATTCTTGGCCAGAGAAATCCTTGATAAATTTTAATGTATGCCTTTCTAGCGTTTCATGTAACTGTGTGTGTGTGTGTGTGTGCATGTTTATATATATGATATTTACATTATATATTTCACATATATACTAAAATATATAAAGATATACACATCTATAGATATATATGCATGTTTAAAATATATGTGTATTTTAAATTTATATACCCTTATACTTATATTTGTATATATGCACATAAGAAATTTAAAAAACTGTTTATTCTACTTTTATATTGATTTTTGAAGACTTGTCATGGACATCTTTCAATTCAATAAATATACTTCTACAACATCATTTTTTACCATCTTTTTCTTCTCTCTTCTTTTTTTTGGCTTTGCTACTCAGCATATGGAATCTTATTTCCTCAACCAGGGACTGAACTTGTGCCTCCTAAAGTGGAAGCGCGGAGTTTTAACCACTAGACCAACAGGGAAGTCCCAGAATATAATTTTTAATAACAACATTGTTCCACATTTTAGACTGTTATTATGTACAATATCATCATGTACATCTTTGCAGTTTTAACTTTGTCTAAAATCTCAATTATTTCCTTAAAGTAAATTTCTAAGAGTGAATTTTAGTGCATATTGACAAATTATCCTACAGGAAGTTGTACTTTCCACGAGCAGTGTATAAAAATGCTTGCTTCCTCAGACACACTAACATGGGATATTTTTAGTTTATTGGCATTTATTAAAGTTCCTCTGTGTGCGTAGTTCTATCCTCCTGGGGATCTTGTATTCTAAGTGACCGATTCTGAGACACATTTGTGTAGTGGAGTGACAGAGAGACCTTGCAGCTGGGCTGCAAGTTGTTTTTTTTTTTAAATTTATGGTAGAGTCATTTTATTTATTTACTGGCCACACCATGTGGCTTGTGGGATTTTAGTTCCCCAGCCAGAGCTTGAACCCCGGCCCTCAGCAACATGAACACAGAGTCCTAACCACTGGACCACCAGGGAATTCCCTGGGCTGCAAGTTTTAACAAGATACTCCAAGTATGGCATGTGGAAGAGGATCTACATGCAGTAAATGCTAAGTATATGGTGCCTGTGTGCTCAGTTGCTCAGTCATGTCTGACTCATTGTGATTTTATGGATTGTAGCCCGCCAACCTTCTTTGCCCATGGAATTTTCCAGGTAAGAATACTTGAGTGGGTTGCCGTTTCCTACTCCAGGGCATCTTCCCAACCCAAGGATCAGACCACGTATGTTATGTCTCCTGCATTGGCAGACAGATTCTTTACCACTGTGCCACCTGAGAAGCCCAACAAGTGTATGGTAGCTATTTATTATTGTTGTTATTTTTGCTGGGAATCTTCTACTTGATCTCTATCAGGAAAAGTCTTATTCTTTCAGCACCCAAATGGAGTGTAATCTCTTTGATGCTTTTCTTGATTTCCCCAAAGATAATTTAGATCCTTCTCTCTGCATTCAACTCACTTCACATATTCTTCTGTCGTAGGTCATATCACTGTGTCCTATCACATAATTATTCTTTTATCTCTTTGACTCTCTCAGTACATTGTGAATGCCTGGTAATAAGGTCTGTGGCTTATCACTTCCCACAACACTGAGCACAGGCCTTGACATATGGTAGCAATGCGATAAATGTTTGTTACATGAAAGAATGGATAACAAAAATAAATATTTTGCTCTTCAAATGGGTGATGCATGACCTTCTCATAAGTGTTTTATGGTAGAATTCAAGATGCAGAAGATAACAGGTAAGGAATATGTTCCAAATTCCTTTGAAGTTGTCAATAGAATGAAGAAAATAGGAAACAGGTATGGGAGAAACTATGTTTGAGGGTGTCATTGGAAGTTTCATCATAATACCTGTGGTGTGTAGATTTGAGTTACTGAGAGCTCCTTCTTTCCTGCCTGTTTAGTCAGAGTATGTCATCAAAGAGAAAAAACTTGCCAAGTTCTGTCTCCACTTCTCAGTTCTGGCTCTGGTCCTGTGTGGGGCTCGGTTGGGCCCTATGCTCTAAGTCCTAGGAGATACCACCCTTAGATTAATTTAGAACATTTTCCATTTTTACTTGTTATTGGAGTGGGTGTTTGTTACTTCTAATCCAAGGAACTTTAAAGGCAGTATAGTTGGTGGTTTTACATGTATAGTAGTGATTTAAAAAATACTGTTTTATCCTAATAGTGCCAGGATTCAGTCCCAAAAGATACATCAAAAGGGGTCATGATGGTAGGGTGTCACGTCACTCTTCCATGGATGGTTCCCGCTAATGATGTGTAGCCTTAAAGTCACCTGAGCCATCAGCTCAAGCTGGGTCTTAAAAAGACTTTCTGTGAGTCACAAGGGTTTTGGAGTAAACCCTGGCCTCACTGTAGCCCTAATGCAGCCTGAGGAATCTCAGAATTTTGGGGCCAGCATTGCATCTTAGCACATTGGTAGAGACAAGGCTTAGGATCTTTTGGATTGAAAGCAGACTGATGACAAAAGGGGGAAAGCTACAAGGTAATCTAAAAACTTCCTGGGAAAAATTTAAGAATATACCTATAGGGTGACTTATTCAAACTCTGAGAGTGAAAGGGGCACTATTAATAGTTATATTAAAACAACAGTCATAAAGTGGAACTGTCTTTAGCAAATACACCAGTATTGTCACCATATCTCTGAGTAATTTATAGTAATCTCCATATATATTTAATTAACAAAGGTCATAAGAACAAGTATTCATTTTTATTTGGAAAGAAAATTACAAAGAATTTGGACTAATTTATTCTTGTTTTTAAAAACAAATCTTTATTTATTGTAGACAAAAATGCTAAAATGTACACATGCAGAAAGAAGGCAATGAAAAAAACTATCACTCTCTTCTTAAGGCTTCCTTGGTGGCTCAGATGGTAAAGATGCAGGAGACCTGGGTTCAATCCCTGGGTCAGGAAGATCCCCGGGAGAAGAAAAGGGCAGCCCACTCCAGTATACTTGCCTGGAGAATTCCATGGAAGGAGGAGTCTGTTGGGCTACAGTTCATGGGGTCGCAAAGAACTACACACGACTGAACAACTTTCACTCAGTCACTCACTCATTTCTTAAGGATAATATTTTAGCATCTTTCTAGGTTTTTCTATTATGTATACTATGTATTTACATAAAAATTAGATCATATTGTACACAATATTGTATAAATTGCTTTTTAAAAATTGCTTTTTAATGTCCTTCCATGTCAACATCATTTTTAATGGTTCCTTTCTAATTTGTTTATGATTACCATAATTCATTTAACAGCCCTTATTCTTGGCCATTTAGGCTGTCTCCAGTTTTACAAATTGTGCTTTAGAAAGCTGCTTATTTTCCTGCAATTTTTTTTCTTGTGAAATAAATGTGGAGGGAATGGAGGTGGTTTATACAAAGTTTCATCCCCTCAAAGATCTCTCAGGTTAGAAAACAGTGGTGGACTGTATAAATAAACCTATTAAAACATTTTAACTAGTCAGCAAATCAAATGTCTGCATTTTGTCTGTCTGTTTGCTTCTTCTCTTTCCTGGAAGACAAAGGGAAGCATTTGGAAATAGGATCTGTGCACCCCCTTGTGTAATCTGGCTGAAACATGCTGCCAGTATTCCTCCTCCCCATCTTCCTAAGGCTGAGGAGGAAGCAGGCTTTGCAAAGACTTGCAGTCGAAATCAAAACACACACAAAGGACAGTGTGATTTGTCTTTATATACTTGGGGATTTTCCTTGCCATGAAGTGATCCCAGTTTCTGAATATATCATTAGATACCACTCTCTTTTTCTGGTAGCCTACCTTTGGTCCTGTGCCATTTTATATAATTAAAAAAAATTTTAACAGTAACATATCTGTAGAAAATACAGAAATTGTTGAAAAATTATTGTGTTACCATCACTTGGAAATAACAATTATTAACATTTGACGTGTTTTCTCCTAAAAGTTTTCTCTATATATTAGGTGTATAAATTATATAGTGGATACTGTAATAAGGGCTTTATAGCATTGTAAAGCATTATAGTATTATAAAGGTTTTCTTCTTGCTTTTTAAAAACTTTACATTAAATCATTATTATGTGTGTGTGTGTTTAGTTGCTCAGTTGTGTCCAACTCTTTGTGACCCCTTGGACTGTAGTCGGCCGGGCTCCTCTGTCCATGCAATTCTCCAGGCAAGAATATTGGAGTAGGTTGCCATGCCCTCCTCCAGGAGATCTGCCTGACCCAGGGATGGAACCCAGGCCTCCCAAATTGCAGGTTGATTCTTTATTTTTTTTGGCAGGTTGATTCTTTACCATATGAGCCACCAGGGAAGCCCAAGAATACTGGAGTGGGTAGCCTATCCCTTCTCCAGGAGATCTTTGAATTAAACTGGAGTCTCCTGTATTGCAGGCAGATTCTTTACCAGTTGAGCTACCAGGGAAGCCCAAATTGTTATTATAAGAAAGTCAATTTCCATATCGATCATATTCAGTGCTAAATCTTTCTTTCTTTCTTTTTTTTTTTTTTAGTGCTGAATTTTCTAACAGAATGCCTGGCATGTTAGTGAAATCTTGATAAATATTTACCTTATTATTGAAATCTTAGTATATGCTACAATTAACCATTCCTCTTTTGTACATCATTTCTAGTTTGTTCACTATTCTAAATCACATAATGATGAACTTTTTTTTTTTTTAATGATGATCTTCTTTGTGCATATTCTCTATCTACCTTGTGAATTTTTTCCTCTTGTAGATATTTTAAATGCTGTGATCAGATCAAAATAAATCAAAAAAATAAAGCTTCTGATTATATGATGCTATACTACTTTCCAGTTCACCCAAACACAAGGACCTATGAGTGAATGACTGAGCTACAAAATCCAACTAAAACCTCCAATATAGAGCTTTGACACAACCAATGTTGTTTCTTCATTGATCTAGTTAAAAGATGACTTAACAATGGTAATCTAAAAAAATCAGATTAATTAATTCCGATTTATCAAGCCAATAATTCTAGAACAAAAAGAAATGTTACTTTCACAGAGCTTTAATTTAATGAAGCCCTTCTGACTTAACGCTAATAGGTCCACTGCTTGTCCAAAGGACACTTTTGTGTAAATTACAAACAAATGACCCTTCTCCAAGATACTTTAGAAAATCAACCTAACCAATACATAAACCTATGACTATAGAGCAATAAGCTGCAGCTTCTAGAGCAATGAGACACATAACCTGGACAATTGTATTTCCCACCCCCTTGGGTGTCCTCTCCTCAATCCAGCCTTGAATTGTGTGAGAGCATAGTGTCAACCAATATAATGTGTTCTTGAAAGCCCCTTTTGAAAATTACTACAACTTTCATCTTTCTCTTAATCTCCTGGCTTATTTTCAGGTCTTTTTTTAAAAAAATAATGTTTCTGGTGTTTCTGCAGTCTCACCTACAAACTGTTCTGGGATCATAAATTCTTTTAGCTTAGAGTGATGGCAAATGTCATTTTTTAATGAAATTAATTCTTTTAAAATATTTGTAAACTGTTTTTAATATATATATACATATAAACCAGTTTCATAGGGATGTTTATTTGAAATGACTTTAAGAACATAAATTTATTAAAGATATAGTAAAATTTTATTTCTCTATTCAGCCAGAGAATTTCTGTCTATTGTCTGTCTGACTATCTGGCCCTTTATTGGATGAGATTTCCTTAATTTAAAAAGTATACTTAATATTTGACCTTGATATTTAAGCTTCTCAATATAAACTTGTGCACGTAAACAGTGAGTCTTCACAGAGGTATTGTTATTATAATAAAACTTCTCTACAAATATCGTTTGATCAGTGGCCTAACTTGAATAGTTGCAAAAACATCTGTACCTTGACTTAATTATTTGAAATACTGTTGATGTATATCTATACTGGAAAAAAAATCGAAAGGGCATATTTTATTTCAAATAACATTCTGAGACTTTTTTATCTAGTAGTCACAGAACAAATCTCATTGAAAATAGTTTTTCTCCTCTAGTTTGTTCTGTTGCTGCCATCTAGAGTAAAAGTGAAGCAAAGGAAGGCAATCTCAACCAGGCAATGCAGAGAATCCAGATTCATTTGGAAACGAGATAGTGAGGGACTTCTTCAGAGCACATCCTAGAACAAGTACTTCCCTTTGTACTTTTGAATCTAGCAACACAGCCACAGCCTGTTTCAGGCCCACCTGTGAAGAAATAATGTTCGTCTAGTGTATCTTCTGCCTGCCACCCTTTTCCCTTACTTGATAGTGTGTCCCCAGGATTCCTAGGCCTGAAGATACTTTCTTTTTCTTCTCATCAAAATATGCTTTTTTGGACAGGATCTGATAAACACATTTATATGCAGGTGTAAAGGGTACATAAACTGGTTGTGTGACTCAACACCTGTCTGCATCTATGTAGCGACAATTTGGATTAAGTGCATTCAGATCCAAGTTGGCAATGACATGATAAACTCTTGAGGACCCATGATAACTCTTGAGGACCCATCCAGTTTCATTCCTTTGCACCTGGCTTTCAGGAAGACTTTGCCCATAACTTAACTAATGCTGACATCATGTGAGACCTCAGTATTACTACACAACGGACCTGCTGCATGGGCCCTCTCTGATGACTCTCTGGTGTGCTCCCGTTGCATCTAGAACTTCCCTAAAAGTGCATCTTCTCACTTTATAATGATTGTTTTATTGTCTCTCTATTCCATGGGGTTATAAGCATTCTCAGGGCAGGAACAATTGTAGGCCTTATGCTGAGTAGACACTCCATAAATAAATGAGGATGAATAAATGGTATTATCTTTTACAATTTACATGTGCTTCTCCTTATTCTTGAAAGAGTTTAATGTGGAATATTAATGGCATTAAAATTCAGGCAAATGGAGCAGTCTACAGAAAAGAGTAATGTTCAAACTGCTACATAGTTAGAGATGTGAATTTGCTACCATTGTTTTCAGTATCACTTAAACCACACCCATCGTTAGGTGACATGTTTGAATAAGCGATAATGAATTTCTGAGTGCAGGCATGCCGTCCGCATTGAAGCTGTGATAGCTTTCTCAACATGGAACAGTTACATATATGACTAGTTAGATGATAACTACCAAAATAATCACTCTATGTAGAGCAAATAGCAGAAAATAAACATCAACAATGAGAAAAAGGAAGTTACAAAGTCACGCCAAATAAGGCCAAATCTAAACCTTAAAAAAGTCACCATCGGGAATTCCTTGGTGGTCCAATAATTAGGACTGGGCACTTTCATTGCCAGGGCCCACCGGAGTTTGATCCCTGGTCAGGGAAATAAGATCCTACAAGCCATGTGGCTGGACTGAAAAACAAAAAAAAAATAAGCACCATTTACAGGCATGGCTACACATTAATAAGTGGCAATGAAGTTTATGTGGCAAGAATTTCTATACTTACTAATCATAAATATACATGGCTCTAATAACTAGCACTAACATAATCTTTGATTATGAGAGACTATCAAAAAAAGTCTAATTGATTGAAGTTCAACGATAGTTAAAAGATCTTAACATTATCAGCCTTCTTCGAGGCACTGTTAATGGTTCAGTTTTAAATAGTGTACTATCATAGTGTAACTCTTCTGTCTCCCTCCCTCCTTCCTTTCTTTCTTTCCCTGCCTTCCCTTCTTCTTTCTTTTTCTTTCTTCCAAGTAGCTGTGGGTATTTGTGTGCATTATTATTTCTCTATAGGATTATTCCATTCCTATACTATTACTCATTCTCTAAAATACCAAAACGTTCTGGCTACAATCTATACTCATTGTCTCCACTTCCTTATCTCCCATTCTGTTCTTCAAAAAAATTTTTTTTATTAAAAATTTTTTTAATTCTATATTTTATTTTCTCCCATTCTTTTCTTTATCTATTCCAATAAATATTTTTGATCTCACCATTTCATTTTGTGCTCCACCATTATTTTTAAAGATGACCAATTATGTGTATCTTCCCAACATCTATTGTCTATTTTCTGTTCTTATCTTATTTGACCACTCATCAGTATTTGAAACTGTTGATCAGTCTTATCTTTTTTGAATAAAATTTCTTTTCTAGTCTCCTGCTATAGCTCACTTACCTGGTTTGTTTGTTCACTTAGTGGACAGTCCTTCTGTACCAGAATTCCAAAAGCTTGGGTTGTCTTTATAGTGTTTGCTATTACACAAAATGGTGCAGCGAACAACCTTGAATAGATGTCATTTGACACATTCAGGAGCATATCTCTAGGACACATTCCTAGAATCAAAGAAGATGTACATGTAATTTTGACAGTGATATTAAGCTGCCCTGCATAGTGACTATACCAGTTTGCATCCTCCCAGCCATGTCTGAGAGCAACTTTTCCCCATAGCATCTTCAACATGTTAATTTTTTTTAAACCGTTGCCAAACAAATAGGTGAAATATTGTATCTCAATATAGTTTTATTTTGTTTTGTTTAGTTTTGTGGGGTTGTTTTTGGCTGTGCCACAGGGCATGCAGCTTCCTAGTTCCGCTGACCAGAGATCCAACCGATCAGGGATCCAGCTGGTGCCTCCTGCAGTGGAAGCAAGGAAGCCTATCCACTGGACTGTCAGGGAGTCCCTCGTATCTCATTACAGTTTGAATTTGCATTTCCTTTATAATGAGAGGATAAGCATCTTTTTAAATATTTGAGTCATTTGTATTTATTTTTCTATAAACTGTTGATATCTTTTGCCCAGTTTTCTATTGTGTTTTTGTCCTTTCTTACTGATTTATAGAAACATATATAGAATATATGTTTTGGAATTTATCCCTTTCCATTGATATGAGTTAAGAGCAATTTTTCCAGTTTGTCATTTCATATTTAATTTTCTTGTGCTTTTTTTCCTCTCCATGAATAAATTTAAAAATTTTCACATAGTCAAACATTAACTTTTCTTTGATGGCTTCTGGGTTTTGTAAAATATAATAGGCCTTCTTCACTCTGCAAATAAAATATTTCCTGTGGTTTCTCACAGTTCTTCATGGTTTCATTTTTTATGTTTAAATCTCAGTCATCAATTTGGGGGATTGGGAACAATTGGTTTAGGAGGGAAATAAATTTTAATTTATTCCTCACATCTTACTCTAAGATAGATTTGAGATAAATTAAATATTTAAATATGAAAAATGAAACTGTGAAGAACTGTAAGAAACCATAGCTACTTTTATCACATGCTAGTTTTCATTAAGCTTTTTGGTCTATTGTGGACTTCATTTTCTGTTCTATTGAGCTACCTGTCCAGTCATATGTAAGGGCAACAGTTTTGTTATGTTTATACTAAATATCTCGTAGGACCAGTCATTGTGCTCTTTTCCCCCCCCAAAATTCCCTCCAATTCTTGCTTCCTTATTTTTTCAATAAATTTTAGCTTATTCAGTTAAAAAAAAATTTGTTCCTCCTTTACTAGAAATACAATTTATTTAAATTTAGTTTGGGGTTTAGTGCTCATATAGGAGAACATGTTATGCCAATGTTATGCCAAAATATTTATTCACACTTCTTGGTAATTTCCACAATAATATTTTATTTTTATTTTTATGTTTAATTTATCCACAATGATATTTTAAAATTTCCCCATATAGATTTTGCATATTTCTTGTTATGTTTTCCTAGTATTGTATCTATCTTAGTTGGTATTTGTGACCTTTTCTTTTTTTTTTTTTTTTTGAGTTTCTCTTTTTCTTGGAATATATACATGAAACACTTTCTTAAAACTTCATTAAGAAATCTGGACAGTTTTTAAACCAAAGATATAAAGTACTTTCACATACCAATCTGCTGACAGATAAAAATTTTTGCATTAATTCTTTTTCTTTCTTTTTATTTTTTTATTGAAGGATACTTGGTTTACAGAATTTTGTTGTTTTCTGTCAAACCTCAACATGAATCAGTCACAGGTATACGTATATCCCCTCCCTTTTGAACCTCCCTCCCATCGCCCTCCCCATCCCACCCCTCTAGGTTGATACAGAGCCCCTGTTTGAGTTTCCTGAGACAAACAGTAAATTCCCGTTGGCTATCTATTTTACATATGGTAATGTAAGTTTCCATGTTACTCTTTCCATACATCTCACCCTCTCCTCCCCTTCTCCCTATGTCCATAAGTCTATTCTCTATGTCTGTTTCTCCATTGCTGGCCTGTAAATAAATTCTTCAGTACCATTTTTCTAGATTCCATATATATGTGTTAGAATACGATATTTATTTTTCTCTTTCTGACTCACTTCACTCTGTGTAATAGGTTCTAGGTTCATCCACCTCATCAGAACTGACTCAAATGCATTCCTTTCTATGGCTGAGTAATATTCCATTGTGTATATGTACCACAACTTCTTTATACATTCATCTGTTGATGGACATCTAGGTTGCTTCCATGTTCTAGCTATTGTAAACAGTGCTGCAATGAACAATGGGATACATGTGTCTTCTTCAATTTTGATTTCCTCAGAGTATATGCCTAGGAATGGGATTGCTGGGTCATATGATGATTTTATTCCTACTTTTTAAGGAACCTCCATACTATCTTCCATAGTGGCTGTATCAATTTACATTCCCATCAAAAGTGCAAGAGCATTCTTTTTTCTCCACACCCTTTCCAGCATTTATTGTTTGTAGACTTTTTAATGATGGCCATTCTAACCAGTGTGAGGTGATATCTCATGGTAGTTTTGATTTGCATTTCTCTAATAATGAGTAATTTTGAGCATCTTTTCATTGTTTGTTAGCCATCTGTATGTCTTCTTTGAAGAAATGTCTGTTTAGGTCTTTTCCCCACTTTTTGATTGTGTTGTTTGTTTTCTGGCATTGAGTTGTATGAGCTGCTTGTATATTTTGGAAATTAAATCTTTGTCAGTTGTTTCATTTGCTATTATTTTCTCCCATTCCTAGGGGTGTCTTTTCACCTTGTTTCCCTTGCTGAGCAAAAGCTTTTAAGTTTAATCAGGTCCCACTTGTTTACTTTTTTTTTTATTTCTGTTACTCTAGGAGGTGGGTTATAAAGGATCTTGCTTTGACTTATGTCATTGAGTGTTCTGCCTATGTTTTCCTCTAAGAGATTTAAGGTTTCTGTTCTTACATTTAGGCCTTTAATCCATTTTGAACTTATCTTTGTGTATGGTGTTAGGAAGTGTTCTAATTTCATTCTTTTACACATAGCTGCCCAGTTTTCCCAGAATCATTTATTGAAGAGGCTATCTTTGCCCCATTGTATATTCTTGCCTCCTTTGTCAAAAATAAGGTACCCATAGGTACATGGGTTTATTTCTGGGCTTTCTATCTTGTTCCAGTTCAGTTCAGTTCAGTTGTTCAGTTGTGGCTGACTCTTTGCAACCACATGGGCTTCATGCCAGGCTTCCCTGTCCATCACCAACTCCTGGAGCTTACTCAAACTCATATCCATCGAGTTGGTGATGCCATCCAACCATCTCATCCTCTGTCGTCCCCTTCTCCTCCCGCCTTCAATCTTTCCCAGCATCAGGGTCTTTTCAAATGAGTCAATTCTTAGCATCAGGTGGCCAAAGTATTGGAGATTCAGCTTCAGCATCAGTCCTTCCAATGAATACTCAGGACTGATCTCCTTTAGGATGGACTGGTTGGATCTCCTTGCAGTGCAAGAGACTCTCAATAGCCTTCTCCACAAGAGTCAACAAGAGTCTTCTAGGAGTCAACACCACAGTTCAAAAACATCAATTCTTCAGCACTCAGCTTTCTTTATAGTCCAACTCTCACATCCATATATGACTACTGGAAAAACCATAGCTTTGACTAGATGGACCTTTGTTGGCAAAGTGATGTCTCTGCTTTTTAATATCCTGTCTAGGTTGGTCATAGCTTTTCTTCCAAGGAGCAAGTATCTTTTAATTTCATGGCTGCAGTCACCATCTGAAATAATCTTGTTCCATTGGTCTATATTTCTGTTTCTGTGCAGGTACCATACTGTCTTGATAACTGTAGCTTTGTAGTATAAACTGAAGTCAGGAAGGTTGATTCCTCCAGCTCCATGCTTCTTTCTCAAGACTGCTTTGGCTATTCAGGGTCTTCTGTGTTTCCATATGAACTGTGAAATTTTTTGTTTTAGTTTTGTGAAAAATGCGATTGGTAATTTGATAGGGATCACATTGAATCTATAGATTGCATTTGGTAGTATAGTCATTTTCACAATATTGATTCTCCCTACCCAGGAACATGGAATATCTCTCCATTTGTTTGTGTTGTCTTTGATTTCTTTCATCAGTGTCATAATTTTCTGTGCACAGTTTCTTCCTAGATTTAAATCTTTCATTTATTTCTGCTCAGATCTTTATGTTTCTTTCATTCTACTAATTTTTGGTTTTTGTTGTTGTTCTTTTCCCAGTCATTTTAGGTTTAAAGTTAGGTTATCTATTTGATGTTTTTCTTGTTTCTTGAGGTAGGATTATACTTCTATAAGCTTCCCTCTAAGAACTGCTTTTCTTCATCCCATAAATTTTGAGTTGTTGTGTTTTCATTGTCATTTGTTTCTAGAAATTTTTTGATTTCCCTTTTGATTTCTTCAGTAATTATTGGTTATTTAGAAACGTGTTGTTTAATCTCCATGTGTTTGTGTTTCTTACAGTTTTTTTCTTGTAATTGATATCTGGTCTCACAGTGTTGTGGTCAGAGAAGATGCTTGATATGACTTCAATTGTCTTAAATTTACTGAGGTTTGATTTGTGACCCAAGATGTGGCCTATCCTGGAGAATGTTATTCCATGTGCACTTGAGAAGAAGGTGTATTCTTCTGCATTTGGACGGAATGTCCTGATATCCTGATATCAATGTGATCCATCTCATCTAATGTATCATTTAAGCCTTGTGTTTCCTTATTTTTTTTTTTCATTTATTTTTATTAGTTGGAGGCTAATCACTTTACAATACCGCAGTGGGTCTTGTCATACATTGACATGAATCAGCCATGGATTTACATGTATTCCCCACCCCGATCCCCCCTCCCACCTCCCTCTCTACCCAATCCCTCTGGGTATATGTTAGTATAGAACTGCCATATGACCCAGCAATACCACTTCTGGGCATACACACTGAGGAAACCAAATCTGAAAGAGACACATGCACCCCAATGTTCATCGCAGCACTGTTTATAATAGCCAGGACATGGAAGCAACCTAGATGCCCATCAGCAGACGAATGGATAAGGAAGCTGTGGTACATATACACCATGGAATATTACTCAGCCATTAAAAAGAATTCATTTGAATCAGTTCTAATGAGATGGATGAAACTGGAGCCCACTATACAGAGTGAAGTAAGCCAGAAAGATAAAGAACATTACAGCATACTAACACATATATATGGAATTTAGAAAGATGGTAATGATAACCCTATATGCAAAGCAGAAAAAGAGACACAGGTGTTTCCTTATTAATTTTCTGTTTTGATTATCTGTCCATTGGTGTGTGGTGTTAAAGTCTCCTACTATTATTGTGTTACTGTCAATTTCTCCTTTTATGCCTGTTAGTGTTTGTCTTATGTATTTAGGTGCTCCTATGTTGGGTGCATAGACATTTACAACTGTTGTCTTCCTCTTGGTTCGATCCCCTGATCATTATGTAGCGTCTTTCCTTATCTCTTGTAATCTTCTTTATTTTAAGGTCTATTTTGTCTGATATGAGGATTCCCACTTCAGCTTTCTTTTGCTTCTCATTTGCATGGCATATATTTTTCCATCCTCTCACTTTCAGTCTATACGTGTCTTTATGTCTATATGTGTCTTTAGGTCTGAAGTGGTTTTTTGGTAGACAGCATATATATGGGTCTTGTTTTTGTATCCATTCAGCCAGTCTATATGTGTCTTTATGTCTATATGTGTCTTTAGGTCTGAAGTGGGTTTTTGTGGACAACCTATATATAGGTCTTGTTTGTGTATCCATTCAGCCAGTCTATGTCTTTTGGTTGGAGCATTTAATCTCTTTACATTTAAAGTAATTATTGATATATATGTTCCTATTGCCATTTTCTTAATTGTTTGGGGTTGATTTTGTAGGTCTTTTTTCTTCTCTCATACTTCTTGACTATATAAGTCTGTTTAACATTTGTTGTAAAGCTGGTTTTGTGGTACTGAATTCTCTTAACTTTTGCTTGTCTGAAAAGCTTTTTATTTCTCCATCAATTTTGAATGAGATTCTTGCTGGGTACAGTAATCTTGGTTGTAGATTTTTTCCCTTTCAGTACTTTAAATATACCCTGCCATTCCCTTCTGGCCTGCAGAGTTTCTGCTGAAAGATCAGCTTTTAAATGTATGGGGTTTCCTTTGTATGTTACTTGTTGCTTCTCCCTTGATGCTTTAAATATTCTTTCTTTGTGTTTAGTCTTTGTTAGTTTGATTAGTATTTGTCTTGGTGTGTTTCTCCTTGGGTTTATCCTGCATGGGACTCTTTGTGCCTCTTGGACTTGATTAGCTATTTCCTTTTCCATGTTGGGGAAATTTTCAACTATAATCTCTTAAAAATTTTTCTCATACCCTTTCTTTTTCTCTTCTTCTGGGACCCTTATAATTCGAATATTGGTGCGTTTACTATTGTCCCAGGTAGTTTGCCTATTTCCTCTTCATTTATTTGGACTTCTGTGTTTTTAGTCTGTTGCTTCATTTGTGTAGTATTTCTCTGCCTTTTCATTACTTTTTAAACTTATTTTGTTTGAGGTCTCCTTTTCCCAGGCTTCAAGGTTGAATTTTTTCTTCCTTTTGGTTTCTGCCCTCCTAAAGTTGTCCAGTGGTTTGTGTAAGCTTTGTATAGGGTGAGATTTGTGCTGAGTTTTTGTTTGTTTGTTTTTCCACTGATGGGAAGGGCTGAGTGAGGTGGTAATCCTGTCTGCTGGTGATTGGATTTGTATTTTTGTTTTGTTTGTTGTTTAGGGTGCTACTGGTGGTTGGGTGCTACTGGTGGTTGGGTGATGCTGGGTGGTTGGGTGATGCTGGGTCTTTTATTCAAGTGGTTTCCTTCATGTGAGTTCTCACTATTTGATACTCCCTAGAGTTAGTTCGCTGGTAGTCTAGGGTCTTGAAGTCAGTGCTCCCTCTCCAAAGGTTCGGGGCTTGATCTTGCAGAATTACTGAGGGAGCATCATTGCTTCCCTCACCCTGCTGACTGCAGTGCTTGTTCCCATGAAGATTCACATCTAAAGAAGGTGGTGATCCAAGCCCCATCCGTGGTTACAGTCTATAAGATTCAGAATTCCAGAAAGAGACAGTTTCTCACACTGCACTTGAGTCCACTCCTTTTTCTTTTGTCCTCTCTGGGTTTTATTCCCTTATTTTATTTGTAACACGTTGTACCTTCCATGTTGGTCTCAGGCACTGCAAGCAGAGTCAGTCTCTGAGCTGCCCGCCAGAATCTCACAAGTTTACAGAGGCCCTAAGAGGGTTCAGCCACCTTCTCAGGGCAGGTGGTCTCAACAACACCCTCCTCTCTCTGGGCTGCCTTATTCAGAATCTGTGATCTGTCTTTTAATTTGCTTTAGGTTGCTTTTCATCCTATAGATGATTTCCATATTGATGTCATCCTATTTTCAGCATTTACAATCATTTTCCTTGATGATTTTTCCCCATGAATTCCTTTGCAATTCAGGTATTATTTAATTAAGAAGGCCTGCCTTACTCCATGCCTATATATGTATATGTTTATATACTACATATAATTTTCCTTAAAATTCTGAGAGAATTATAGTTTAGTCTACACTTCTGTGAAATTTTAGTTCAGGATCATATACTCACAGGGTCATATACTTTCACATTTTATTAAATAACTTTATTTAATATTGCCTTTTTTATTTTCCAAAATTTAAAATATAGAGAATATTTTAAAGCACAATGCAATGAACATCCCTATACCATTTACCAATTGTTGAAAAAATAAAATAAAATTAGAGAAGAAAATATAGAGGGCAGCAATACACTGTTTAAAAGCAATGAATGATGTTGATTATAAGATATATGTTCTACTTATTTTGATTTTTAGCCACTTGATGACCATCAGTTTAATGGACAAATTACTCAAAAGTTTTATGTAGTTATGCAAAGGCAGGGACATCTTTTAGGGACACCATTTGATATATGGCACTGTTATTGTTCATATCAGAACAGTTTCTAATTGCTTCTTTGATTTCTTCTTTAAGTCAAGTTTTAAATAAAATTTTATAATTTTCAAATAGACATATATACATTTGGCTCTTACTATGATAATTCTAATTTTATTGCATGTAATAAATGAAATCAGATTGTATATACTATTGCTGCTTTCCTCCTTGCTACTAATCAACACTTTGGGGGAAGACTCTTTGAGATCATGCAAATATCCAGCTCCTCATCAAACTTGCCCCCTTGGACTTGGAAAATATAAGCTATATTGAGGCAAGCAAGTGATGTATTATGCCTCCAGTGAGAATTCCTGCAGGAAAGAATAGAGAAAAGGATGAAAAAGAAATTTGAGAAGACATGCTGGCTGAGAATAGTTCGGACCTGGGTCAGATATGGGATGTTTATGAATCTTAAGCAAAATAATAGGAAAATATATCCACAGCAAGGTCCATATAGTCTATTACAAACCTCAAACAAAAAGAGCAGATCTTAATGATAGCCAGATAGCAGAGATACTGTCAGCACCACTCCCATTACAATTTCATCCCTGACCTCTAGACTCTAGAGGTAAACTTCCATCCTTGCTTCTGAGATAATATATTCCTTGCATTTTTGTTTGTTGTTTGTTTTCCACAGTTTTACCATGTATATTAGTTTCCTTGGGCTGTAACAAAGTACTACTAAACTAGGTGGCTTAAAACACAAGAAATTTATTCTATTACATTTCTGGAGACTAGAAGCCTGAAACCAAGCTATCAGGAGGTGCACACTCTCTTTGAAATCTCTAGTCTCTAGGGGAGGGCCTTGCCTTGTCTCTTAGGCTTCAGGTAGCCCCAAGTGTTCCTTATCTTGAGGCAGTGCATCTCCAATATCGGCTTCCATCTTCACATAGCTATCTTCCCTATGTCTGTCTCTTCCTCTTCTTATAAGGACACCAGTTATATTGGGTTAGAGTCCATGCTGACAACCTCATCGTAAGTTTATTACATCTGCAAAGATCTTATTTCCATACATGATCACATTCATAGGTAGCAAAGGTAAGGATTTTTAACACATTTTTTGGGGGGGACACAATTCAACACTATCACAAATACTGAAGTCTGTTTTTGCCTGTTTTTGAACTGCTTATAAATGCAACTATAAAATATCTAGTCTTCTGGACTTGTGTTTCATCAATATTAGTTGTGTAACCCATTCATATAGTGGTGTGGGGTTGTGGTTTTATTCATTTTCATTGTTTTATAGAATTCTGTTGTATCAATATACCACAATTTATTTGTTCACCAATTTTTGATGATATTTCAATTGTTTCCAGATTTTTGCTATTGTGAACAGTGTTGCTATGAATATCCTGCACAACTATCTTGGCACACATGTGCAAGAATTTCTTTAAAAGATGTTATCAAGAGAAAAATAGCTAGGAGATAGAGTTTGTATCTTCAACTTCTCTGATGATGCTACTGCTTTTTGAAGTTTTACAGACAATTCACACGCCCTTCAACAGTGTGTAGAATTTCATATTTTTGTCATGTTTCATAGTCATCTGAATTTGCCATTTTGTGAAATTCAAGACTTTTTCCCTTTAAAAAATTGTATTTTACTTTTCTCTTACTTCTTTATAGGAGTTGATTGTATTTTCTTAATGTAAATCCTTCATACCTTGTTGAATGGAACTGATGATAGTAGGCATATTTGCTTTGTTCCTGATCTTAAAGAAACCACTTTCAAGAGTTTTTTTATTATGCATAATGTCTGCAGTAGCTTGTTTGTTTATAAATACCCTTCATTAGCTAAAGAGATTCTCTTCTATTTTTTATTTGCAATAAGTTTGGTCATACCTGGATATCAAAATTTATCAAAAGTCTTAAATTACCACAATCCTGTATTTTTGGAATAAATCCAGTTAGACATAATAAATTATCCTTTTATATATTGATATATTTAGTTTGCTGATATTTGGTTTAGGCATTTTGCATCTATCATATGTGTTAGAATCTTAAGATGCCATTATTTTATGTATCAGTATAAAAGAACAAACACACTGCCAATTAAACTATGATACAATGATCAAAGAGGACACAAACAGATGGAGAAACATACCGTGTTCATGGATTGGAAGAATCAATATTGTCAAAATGGCTATTCTACCCAAAGCAATCTATAGATTCAATGCAATCCCTATCAAGCTACCAACGGTATTTTTCACAGAACTAGACCAAAGAATTTCACAATTTGTATGGAAATACAAAAAACCTCGAATAGCCAAAGTAATCTTGAAAAAGAAGAATGGAACTGGAGGAATCAACCTGCCTGACTTCAGACTCTACTACAAAGCCACAGTCATCAAGACAGTGTGGTACTGGCACAAAGACAGAAATATAGACCAATGGAACAGAATAGAAAGCCCAGAGATAAATCCACGAACCTATGGACACCTTATCTTTGACAAAGGAGGCAAGGATATACAATGGAAAAAAGACAACCTCTTTAACAAGTGGTGCTGGGAAAACTGGTCAACCACTTGTAAAAGAATGAAACTAGAACACTTTCTAACACCATACACAAAAATAAACTCAAAATGGATTAAAGATCTAAATGTAAGACCAGAAACTATAAAACTCCTAGAGGAGAACATAGGCAAAACACTCTCCGACATAAATCACAGCAAGATCCTCTATGACCCACCTCCCAGAATATTGGAAATAAAAGCAAAACTAAACAAATGGGATCTAATGAAACTTAAAAGCTTTTGCACTACAAAAGAAACTATAAGTAAGGTGAAAAGACAGCCGTCAGATTGGGAGAAAATAATAGCAAATGAAGAAACAGACAAAGGATTAATCTCAAAAATATACAAGCAACTCCTGCAGCTCAATTCCAGAAAAATAAATGACCCAATCAAAAAGTGGGCCAAAGAACTAAACAGACATTTCTCCAAAGAAGACATACAGATGGCTAACAAACACATGAAAAGGTGCTCAACATCACTCATTATTAGAGAAATGCAAATCAAAACCACAATGAGGTACCATTACACACCAGTCAGGATGGCTGCTATCCAAAAGTCTACAAGCAATAAATGCTGGAGAGGCTGTGGAGAAAAGGGAACCCTCTTACACTGTTGGTGGGAATGCAAACTAGTACAGCCACTATGGAAAACAGTGTGGAGATTCCTTAAAAAACTGGAAATAGAACTGCCATATGACCCAGCAATACCACTTCTGGGCATACACACTGAGGAAACCAGATCTGAAAGAGACACATGCACCCCAATGTTCATCGCAGCACTGTTTATAATAGCCAGGACATGGAAGCAACCTAGATGCCCATCAGCAGATGAATGGATAAGGAAGCTGTGGTACATATACACCATGGAATTTTACTCAGCCGTCAAAAGGAATTCATTTGAACCAGTCCTAATGAGATGGATGAAACTGGAGCCCCTTATACAGAGTGAAGTAAGCCAGAAAGATAAAGAACATTACAGCATACTAACACATATATATGGAATTTAGAAAGATGGTAACGATAACCCTATATGCAAAACAGAAAAAGAGACACAGAAATACAGAACAGACTTTTGAACTCTGTGGGAGAAGGTGAGGGTGGGATGTTTCAAAAGAACAGCATGTATACTATCTATGGTGAAACAGATCACCAGCCCAGGTGGGATGCATGAGACAAGTGCTCCGGCCTGGTGCACTGGGAAGACCCAGAGGAATCGGGTGGAGAGGGAGGTGGGAGGGGGGATCGGGATGGGGAATAAGTGTAAATCTATGGCTGATTCATATCAATGTATGACAAAACCCACTGAAATGTTGTGAAGTAATTAGCCTCCAACTAATAAAAAAAAAAAAAAATATTTAATAAAATACCACTTTGTCTTATTTACACATATATTGTATATGTCACTCTTGTACATACTTAGGAAAAAGTGTAAGCAAGATAACTTGATTAAGGTACTACCAAAACATTTTCACAGCAGTTATCATGACTGTATTATATTAAATCTAAAACTCTACCTTAGTCAGTGGCAACTCCATTCATTGCCTGGGATAAAGGTATATCCTTCCAGAACACATTTGCTTTTGCTTCTGTCCTTGCGGAGCCTACAATTGGTTTTTCTTGAACACCTGATGTACACTTTTTCAGAATCTTATTTTAGATTCTGTCATGCTCCATCTGTAAAATGCTTTGCATTTTTTTTTTAAACTCTAACCTGAACTGTAGTGATCTGGGGGAGAGGGGGCAGGGGTTGTAGACAGAGTGGAGCATTCTAGATATGGGGACTCTTCATACCTTCAGAGAGTTATGGTCAGCACTGGCTCCTCTGCCTCTTTGGCCTAAGGGCTCCACACTTGTTGCTCTTGTCTGGGGTGAGAGCCCTTTCTTGCTCCACATTAGATAAATAGGAGCAGGATAGTAAATGCTAGACCTATTTGGCTGCTCTTTCTGTGGATTCCCAAATAATCAGCTAGTTTTCCTCCAGATTTCCTCCAGTTCCCCAAATCCACTACCTCTGTCTTGAAGTACCTCTTAAGCTGCTTCTGCACATCTTTGTCTGTTCATTTTGGGTTGTGACTACTTTTCTTTCAATAATTTCCTCTGCTTCCTATATTCCAGATTTCATATTCTTTCTAAACCAACACAACCATCCTTTATTGTTGTTCTATGCTGCCATGGATTTACTAACATTATTTTTCTATTTCTGGAAATCTAGGGAGGAAAGTAAGTCTAGAATATGCATTCACACTACACTATATCTATTCTCATCTACCAACATTTTAACAGTGCTTATGACTGGGTAATTTAAAATTTATATTTGGTGTATTTTTAAACTTCTCTCTAATGTCTGCACATTACTTGGATTATATATTTTTAATGACAAAAATAATTGAAGTCAACTTGTACAAAATCAAAAGTGAAACTGTCTCCTCTTCCCCACCTCCAGTCCTACTTCTCAGAGTTAACCATGATCTGCATCAGAATTTCACAGTCTTGGTACCATGGCACATGAGCCAGATAATTCTTTTTTGTGAGCTGTCCTGTCCATAGTGGAATGTTTAGCATTATCCGTGGTCTTTACCAAGAATGCTTATAATAACTCCAATTTGTGACAACCGAAAATGTCCTCCAACATTGCCAAATGTCCTCAGGGGGAAAGATCATTTATGGTTGAGAACAACTGACCTAGATATATTTCTATGAATTTACAAGTGCACACACACACATTTAAAGAAAAATAACTCATTGTATCAAAATAGAAAATGATAAAGCCTGCTGGCCTATGTACCTCTAAGTAAATATGCTAAAATATGCTCTTTGAACACTAGCCTGATGCTAAACGTGTTATATGAAATTAAAAAAAAGTTCTATGGTCAAATAAATCTGAACAGTATTAACAAAATTAAATCATTTTCTTTCCTATGTGACTACTCTGAAACTTTAAGTTACTACTGTACATTGCGAATCTCCAAGCAGGAGCTATCAATATAATTGTACTATTCCCCAAGTGTATACGACTCTAGAATCTTTATTATCTTTACTTCATGGAACATTTTATGGGATGAATGTCTGTAGAAACCCACTGGGAAACTCTACCTTGATACTATGAGTGTAAGATAGTCCATGGAAGATTTTAAGCAAATATAAAGCTGAAACAAACAAAGAACTAATTTATATTCCCAGTATTCTCCCACTCTATTTTAACCTTAAGGGAAATCAAGTAGGTAAGTTCAGCAGCTGAATTAGACTGAAGCAGTTTGGCAGGCCCACTTGGCACACAAAAGGTATGTGACTCTCACTACCAGGCCAGTTATTTATGGAATACTACTAGTTGTGCCAGAGAGAAAAAAGGATACCACTACCATTTCAGAAGAGGCTTATCTCATGAGTGGTCATCACAGTTTAATTTTGCTTTCCTCTGCCTTAGATTCCAGGCCACTATTTTATTTTTTGTCTCTCATTGGAGTAGGTGGATAAAATTACTGTTTTCAACAGAATTACAATAGCAAAGAATTTTTTTCTCTTAAATTTCATTGGCTTTCTGACCATTTACTGGGATCTTTATATTTTAAAGCAAAAACTTCGAGGAATACACATAAATGAGGATTCTTTATAATATTTCCCTGAGCCTGCTCGACATTTCTCAGGTGTGGTAAATCGAAGGCATTTTCTTTCTGGCTTTAGTGGCTGTTAGACAAGATCTACCTTGTACTAAAGGGTGTTGGCAAGCGTGCATTGCCAAGAGACACTGCTGACTCAAATGAAGGCAGCCTGAGGTCAGTCAGGTGTCCTGTCCTGTAAAAGACAGCAGGGATAAAAATGAGCAACATCTGTGCCCTCCTGTCTTTTCTTCTGCTCATGAATGAAATGAGAAGGTGAAAGGCTAAAAAAGAAATGAAAGTCAAATGCAGAAGATGTAGAGGGTTGTATTCATGGAACCACTGCACCATTTCCAAGCTGATTATTCAATATTCAAAATCATGAGAGATAGAAAAAAAGAAAACAAAGCTTATTCAGTGGGATCGGAGAAGAAAAAGTGAAGCCTGTTCCATATTTATCTAAACAGTCTTAATTTCAATTTTCAAAAGAAAAACATCATTTATAAGAGAGGGCTGTGTCACGCTCTTTTTTCTTATACATGTTGTCACCAGAGGGATCTAATAAATGTTTATAAAAAGTAAAAACTCTAAAATTTACAAGGATTACAAAATTTTGGTTAAATCTATTATCCACTCTGCATTTTTACTTTTTTCCTCTATAAACAGAGATATTTACCACTACCACTATAAGAAGGTCTTATAAATGAAAATATTTATATTTATAATTATCTTAAATGAAGGTCTCAATTTTTTAATCTAAAACTATATTTTAAATTCAGATGGATTTTTGATATAATCACTATGACAGGTTTTAACTGCTATAGAAATTTACTTTAAAAAAGAAATCTGGACTTTGAGAAGAAGTGGTGGTAAACTATTACTCCCAGGGTGCCATGTGCTTGGGGCTTTCCATTTTTTTTCCTTTGCTGTCAGCCTGATGCTGTGTCCTGACTGAGTGCATAATCCAAGGAGACTGTCTGAGTACTGAGGGAGAAACTAAGGGTAGACTGAGGTTGAGTGGGATGGGAATATAAAGCGCTAAAGAATTTGGGGGACTCTGAATCCTTAGAAAAAAGAATTCTCCACCACAAGGAGAGGGGGACGGACAGATAGAAGTGAAATTATGCAATACATGCTGTAAAAGTGAATACACACAGATGTGATGCTCTTTTGTACAAAACTCAATTTAGTAAAATGTTTATTTTGGAATACTAAAAGTATCATTTCAGCGCCTTCTTAGGGCAGTGGGCAGGGTGTTAGTCTCATTCATAAAAGTATCATTTCTTTGAACAGTAATTACAGGTTTACTAATTAAAGGTAACATCACAAGTTTTTATTTATTTATTTATTGTTACAAATGAAGCAAGGAAAAACTTGAGAATTAAAGAGACTATCATTATTTTGGTAAAACAGAAGAAAGTAATTATATACTCAGGACTTGGTGTCAAGCAGATATGGAAATAACTTGTTTTCCAAAATGGAAGAGAATGAGGAAAAAAAGAAAAATAACTCAACCAAAACTTAAAATGTGTCAAACGTGAACTTGGTCTTCCGGTGGGCTGCAGCCCATAGGGTCACAGAGTTGGACGTGACTGAAGTGACTGAGCTTGCATGCACGTGAACTTGGTCTTCCTAGTCTTGGATGTGGCAGTCTCAGAACTTGTCTTCACAATTTCTCCTACTTCTAATTCTTCATTTTTATTATCACAATAAACAGTAGAAAACTATAAGGGATTCCCTACACTGAGAAAAGCTTCTCTACTAGTATTTCTCTCATAAAATAAAGCAGATGTAAAAGAGGATAAATAAATTTCAAAATTGTCATCCTCTTTACAGTATGTTTGGTAAAATTCCAGGCTAAATTCAACAGCTATACACGGCAAGATCTTTTCATCTGAAATGTGGAAACAAAAGCCAGATGTTGACTTACCCTGTTCATCTGTAAAGACTGACTGTCTTTGGAAGGGGCTAACTCTATGCATTCACAAATAATGCAATTGAGCCAAGCTAGCAAAATGTTTGCTTTTTTACTGAAGATTTGTGGGTACAAACAGGGGTCTCACACAAAAGTTCAGCATTCCTCCAGAAAAATCCCGATAAACTGTTTCTTCTCTGAGGAAATCTCTTCCCAGCGTCTAGTCACCAAGTACCTCTTCTTTGCTGTTCCATTCCTTGCCCTGATCTGCTCCCAAGAAACTCTTAATTCTGCTACTTCTTCCCAGTCATTTTATTTTTCAAAGCAGCTTCTTTCTTCCCATGATGTAACACAATTTGTTTTATCCAGCTGATAAAAGCTTTTTAGGCTTTTTTTTTTCTGAAGTAGACTTAAAATGTTGCATTAATTTCAGGTATATGGCAAAGTAATTCAGTTATATATATTCTTTTTCAGACCCTTTCCCATTATAGGTTATTACAAGGTATTGAATATAGTTCTCTGTGCTAAATAGTAGGTCTTTGTTGTTTTATCTATTTTGTATATAGTAGTGTGTATCCCAAACTGCTAATTAATCCCTTTCCCTCTCATTATTTAGTTTGTATTAGTTCTACTTTGTCACAACATCTAATATTTATACATTATTCCTTCTTTGTCCCCATGTTTTATTTGTAATAATCTATAGTCATGTTTTATATATATATACATATATATGTATATATATTTACCAGCTGAGCATGTCATGGATTATATATTTATATTAGTGTGTGTGTGTGTGTGTGTGCGCGTGCACGTATGGGCGCACATGTGTTTGAGAGTGTGAGTATGAAAGTCACTCAGTTGTGTCTGACTCTGCGACCCCATGGACTGTAGCCCACCATGCTCCTCTGTTCATGGGATTTCCCAGGCAAGAATACTGGACTGGGTAGCCTATTTCTTCTCCAGCAGATCTTCCCGACCCAGGAATTGAACTGGGTCTCTTGTATTGCAGGCAGATTCTTTACTAACTGAGCTACCAGGGAAGCCCTAATATATATATGTGTGTGTATATATATATATACACACACACACTTATTTTGACTGATGTTTTCTCAGTTATTGTTTGGTTGGATGAAATTCATTCCCTAGAACTATGCTGTCTAAAACTGATTCACTAGCTGCATGTGGATATTGAGCACCTGAAATACAATTTGATGAGCTCTAATAGTTTTCTGGTAGCATCTTTAGGATTTTCTGTGAGTCGAAACCTTTCTATGTGCAAGCAGTGACAGTTTTACTTCTTCTCCAGTTTGGATTCTTTTTATTTCTTTTTCTTCTCTGATTGCCATATCTAGGACTTCCAAAACTACATTGAATAACAGTGGCAAGGGTGGATATCCTTGTCTTATTCCTGATTTTAGAAGAAATACTTTCAGTTTTTCACCATTGAGAATGATATTGCTGTGAGTTTGTCATATGTGGCCTTTATTATGTTGAGTTAGGTTTTCTCCATACCTGCTTTATGGAGAGGTTTTTTTTTTTTTTTTTTTTTTTATCATAGATGGGTGTTGAATTTTGTCAAAAGCTTTCTCTGCATCTATTCAGATAATCATATGGTTTTAATTCTTCAATTTGTTGATGTGGCATATCACATTAATTGATTTGCATATACTGAAGAAAGCTTGCATCCCTGGGATAAATGTCACTTGATCATGGTGGATGATCCTCTTAATGTGCTGTTAAATTTGGTTTGTTACTGTTCTGTTGAAGATTTTTGCATCTATGTTCATCAGTGATAGTGGCTTGTGATTTTCTTTTTTTGTAATATCTTTTGTCTTGTTTTGGTGTCAGGGTGATAGTGCCCTGTAGAATGAGTTTGGGAATGGTCCTTCTTCTGCAACTTTTTCAAAGAGTTTCAGCAGGATAGGTGTTGACTCTTCTCCAAATGTTTGAAGCCTCTTAAAGGAAAACTTGGGTTCCCTGATGGCTCAGAAGATAAAGAATCTACCCACTAATGCAGGAGACACAGCAGATGGAGGCTTGATCCCTGGGTTGGGGAGATCCCCTGGAGGAGGAAATGACAATCCACTCCACTATTCTTGCTTGAAAAATCGCATGGACAAAGAAGCCTTGCCCCTCCTCCACAGGGTCACAAAGAGTTGGACACAATTGAGCGACTAAACACACAGAGGAAAACATAGGAAGAACACTCTCTGGCAAATCATAACATCTTTTTTGATCCACCTCCTACAGTAGTGAAAATAAAAACAGAAATAAACAAATGGGACCTAATTAAACTTAAAAGCTTTTCCACAGCAAAGGAAACAATGAACAAAACAAAAAGACAACCCACAGAAAGGGAGTAAATATTTGCAAATGAAGTAACTGATAAGGGATTACTCTCCAAAATATACAACAGCTCCTGTAGCTCAATATGGAAAAAAAAAAACAAAAAACAAACAACCCAATAAAAAAAATGGGTGGATGATCTAAATTCTCCAAAGAAGACATACAGATAACCAATACACACACACATCGTAATGGAGTATTACTCAGCCATAAAGAAGAATAAAATAATGTCATTTGCAGCAACATACATGGACCTAGAGATCGTCATGCTGAGTGAAATAATTCAGAGAAAAACAAATATCATATGATACTGCTTATATGTGGAAACTAAAAAAACTGGTACAAATGAGCTTATTTACAAAACAGAAACAGAGTCACAGACGTAGAAAACAAACTATGGTTACTGGGGTGGGGAGGAAGCAGGGGTTGAGGGAAGGGATAAATTGGGATACTGGGATTGACATTTATACACTACTATATATAAAATAGGTAACTAATAAGAAACTATGTATAGTACAGGGAACTCTCCTCGGTACTCTGCAATGACTTATATGGGAAAAGAATCTTAAAGAGAGTGGATATATGTATATGTATAGCTGATACTCTTTGCTGTACAGAATAACTAACACAATGTTTTAAATTAAAGAAATATGATTTGACTGAACTGAGATGTAGTATTAAGTGTAATCTACAGACTGGATTTCAAAAACAGTACAAGAAATGTACAATATCACATTGATAATTTTATATGGATTATGTATTGAGATTTTAATACTTTAAATATTTTGGGTATATTGTGTTAGATGATGTATATTTTTATGTTAGGTGATGTAATTTCACCTTTTTTACTTTAAAAAATTGGCTAAGAAAAAGTATCAAAGAATCAAAAGATATCAAAGATATAAAAAACTAAGAATCTGTTTCATTGTGCATAAAAAACAAGAAAGGATGACGACATCTAGGGAAAGGGAGACAATCATTGATTCTTAGAGTCCTCATACAAACAGACGAACATGAGTTAAAGTTTTAATCATTTGCAAGTTGCTTGCTTCACATAATAACATGTTGTGTGGGCTGATTGTCAAGCTGTTGTCTTTCAGCTTCAAACCTATCACTTCCATCCTCTGTGAGATGCTATGGCTGGTACTTTGCAGTCCTGTTTCTGCTTTGTCACATTTCTGCTCTGCTGTTATCTTCTGCCAATAGGGGGCGCTAGAGGAAGACAAACAAGCTAAAGGAGGAAAACTGGACTAGATGCTTTTTGCTTTGCTTCTTGTCCTGTTTTTACTTCCTGTTCCTGTCGTTTGGTTGGAGCAGCCACTGGTTTCTTAAGGAATCTTGGTCCATATTTGTAGGGTTTTTTAAACACCAGCCCTATCACAGTTTCTCAGAGGTATCAACATCTGCCACCCAGGGACGTCTCCTCTCAAGTTCGAGTCCTAATGCTATAGATCTCTTCATCCAAACTTTCCAGTTTTAAGTAATTGGACTCAGTTTTCTATTTACATTTATCTGGAATAAAGTCCAAAAGTACTACCTCTTTTAGAGGGCAAATTACTTAATACAGTGGACAAGGTTACTTCTCTGCTGAACACTTCCTAGTTAATTGTTTAAAAATTAAATTTGTACTATGACTCAGGAAAGAATTTATGTTTATGTCACTGTACTTTCAAGAAGTCTTGCACCAATTTATACCTTCATTTGCAATGTATGAATGCCTGTTTTATTTAATGTTCAGATTATGATTATAAAAGAAATACATATTTATAAGAGAAAATTTAGAAAATACATAAAATTGAAGAAGTAGGTTAAAATTACCTCAAATAGTATTCCTTATATAACAGCAGTATTAAACTTTACTGTATTTTTTCATGTTCTTAAGGCTATTTTAACCTCAGGAAAAATTGTCAAAATGATACATATTGTTTGAAATAAAAACAAAATAAACAAATGGGGCCTAATTAAACTTAAAAGCTTTTGCACAGCAAAGGAGGCCAAAAACAAAATGAAAAGCAACCTATGGACTGGGAAAAAATATTTGCAAACAATACTACCAACAAGGGACTAATTTCCAACATAGAGAAACAGCTCACACAGCTTAAAATGAAAAACTAAACAAGCCAATCAAACAGTGGACAGAAGACCTAAATAAACATTTCTCCAAGGAAGACATACAGATGGCCAACAGGCACATGAAAAGATGCTCAGCATCACTAATTATTACAGAAATGCAAATCAAAACTACAACGAGGTACCACTTAACACTGGTCAAAATAGCCATCATTCAAAAAGTTTACAAATAATAAATGCTGGAGAGGGTTTGGAGAAAAGGGAACACTCCTACAGTGTTGGTGGGAATGTCAGTTGGTACAACCACTATGGAGAACAGTATGGAGTTTCCTCAAGAAACTAAAAATAGAGTTACCATATGATCCAGCAATTCTCTCCTGGGTTTGTATTTGGAGAAAACTCTAATTTGAAAAGATACATGCACCCTGATGTTCACTGTAGCACTATTTACAATGGCCAAGATGCAGAAACAACCTAAATGTCCATCAATAGATGAACAGATGAAGACGATGTGAGATATATATATATATATATATATATATGTTGTGTTTGTTGCTCAGTAATGTCTGACGTTATGCGATGTCATGGACTGTAGCCTGCCAGGCTCCTCTGTCCATGGAATCCTCCAGGTAAGGATACCGGAGGGGGTTGCCATATCCTTCTCCAGACCCAGGGATTGAACCCAGGTCTCCTCCATTGCAGGCAGATTTTTTTACTGTCTGAGCCACCAGGGAAGCCATATATATATATAAAATGTATAAAAATATATAAAATATATTTATATATATACACATATACAATCATATATCTACATATATTATATACATACAATTATATATACATAAATATATATTATATATAATATACACATATTATATATAATATACACACAATTCTTTTATTCTATGGCTGAGTAATATTTCATTGTACATATATACATATATTGAGTATTCCATTGTACACATATACAATGGAATATTACTAAGCCATAGAAAAGAATGAAATACGCCATATGCAGCAACATGGATGGACCTAGGGATTATCATACTGAGTGAAGAGAAAGACCACTATCATATGATATCACTTATGTGGAATCTAAAAAAATGATACAAAGGAACTTATTTACTAATAGAAATAGATTCACAGACATAGGAAACAAGCTTATGGTTACCAAAGGGGATAGCAGAGGCTGCTGCTGCTGCTAAGTTGCTTCAGTTGTGTCCGACTCTGTGCGACCCCATAGACGGCAGCCCACCAGGCTCCCCCATCCCTGGGATTCTCCAGGCAAGAACACTGGAGTGGGGTGCCATTGCTTTCTCCGATAGCAGAGGCGGGGAGAGATAAATTAGGAGTTTGGGATTAACGTATACACACTACTCTATATAAAACAGGGACTTTCCAGGTGGTGCTAGTTTTAAAGAATCTGCCTGCCAGTGCAGGAGACATAAGAGATATGGAGTTCAATTCCTGGGTTGGGAAGATCCCCTGGAGGAGGGCATGGCAACTCACCCCAGTATTCTTGCTTGGAGAACCCCATGGACAGAGGAGCCTGGCGGGATATAGTACAAAGGGTCGCACAGAATCAGACATGACTGAAGTGACTTAGCACGAATACATATATAAAATAGGTAAAGAACAAGGACAGACTTTATAGCACAAGGAACTATAGTCAATATTTTATAATAACCTATGATGGAAAAGAATCTGAAAAAGAATACATTTTTGTAAAAAAAATACATTTTGTAAATATGTATATAACATATATATATATGTATATATCTGAATCACTTTGCTGCTCACCTGAAACTAACACAACATTGTAGATTAGCTATACTTCAATTTTTTAAAATGGTTTTAAAAATATACATATTATTAATATTTGTATAACAAATTCTAACAATTTAGAAATTAAAAGCAAAAGGTGTTTTACTTCTTTCCCTTCTGTTTTTTTAAAAATATTTATTTATTTGGCTGCACCAGGCCTTAGTTGTGGCATGCGGGATCTTTAGTTGTGGCATCTGAACTCTTAATTATAGTATATGGGATCTAGTTTCCTAACCAGGGATCAAATCCCGGGCTCCCTGCACTGAGAGCAAGGAGTCTTAGCCACTGGATCACCAGGGAAGTCCCTCCATTCTTTTTCTAATTCCAATTTCTAGAAACTATCTTGCTTTCTAAATATCATTACAGTATATTTTTCATTTTATTATGAACTTTGGTATAAATACCTAATATAGCATTATATCCCTGGTGTCTCAGTGATAAAGAATCTGCCTACAATACAGGAGACATAGGTTTGATGTGTGCAGGAGACATGGGTTTGATCCCTGTGTTGGGAAGATCCCCTAGAGAAGGAAATGGGAACCCACTCCAGTATTCTTGCCTGGAAAATTCCATGGACAGAGGATCTTGGGGGCTACAATCCTTGGGATCACAAAGAGTTGGACACAACTGAGCATGCATGCATATATTGGCATGAATATACACAAATTTATTTACACTCTCTCAGAGGGTTTGATTGTTTCTAATATTTCCATAAGTTTTGTAGTTAACATATTTGTACAGACTTTGTTTTCTCGAATTTAATTTTTTCCCCTGAAGCAGAATCACTGAGTCAAAGGTTATTGATATTTTTAAGGTCTTGCTATCTAATGTAAAATTGCTTTTGAAAAACATTAGGAACAATAGAATTTCAAATACTAGAATTTTGAATACCATGACTGATAACAGATTCTCAATTCTTATTATGAGGCTTTCTATGTTATTGTAAAGCCACTTTACACAGGTGCCTTTTTAGCTACATTACTTTAACTGCATTGCCTGTCCAATCATATCCTCCCTGATGAGACTGATTCCAAATAAAAGCTATTTCAATCTCTTAAAAAATGTATCTATTTTACCCCAGAGGAGCAACACCTGCCAATTTTACATCCTTGGGATATCTTATTGGACACTCTCTTAGTGGCGGTCAAGCTTTAAAGAACATAATAATCCCAAAGATGGGGTTGGTGGCAGAAGTATGTGTCAGTATGCAGATTGTGGGCCTGAACTCTGGAGAGTCTGAATCAGTAGACTTGGGGTAAAGGCCCTGGAATGTGTATTTTTAACAAGGGATTCTGGCCATGGCCTCTCACTGTACAAAGAGAAACTCTATTTTGTGGATTAAGTCACTGATTCCTAATGTTTGTTTTGTGGTGAATAGTGGTTGATTGTGAAAGCCTAGCCAGCCAGTGGGTAAAAATAAATGTGGGCAATGCAGGGATAAACATATTAAATGGGTTTTAAATATACTTTTTAAGAATTTTTAATATGCTGAAGATGTTTTGTGGATTTCCAAGGATGGCTTCTTTGTAGAATATTCCAAATTTGTATGATTCACTGAATTCACTTCATTGTTTATTTGGTTTGTTTTGGGTGGGCCAACTATTAACATCTGATGTTCCTAGGAACAAAGTTTGATAATCCTGGATTAAATGATTTTTCTATTACAGCATTTCCCATTATCCCCTTAGTATCTTGAAAAATTTAATAAACTTCCACAGGCACATAGCTTTTTCTAAAAGTTTAGGCAAAATAAAATCTTTTTATTTTGTAAAGCTAAATTATCAGGGCTGAACTAAGTGAATTACTAGCAAAAAATGTATTAACTTTTTTTCTTTATATTCAAATGCCTTTTCTGTTCATTCTCTTAATAAAAAAATATACCAAAGAAACCTTTTCTGAGGCTCTCCATTTCCTATTAGTGTCTGTTAACTAAGTAAGATGCAATCTAGAAGAACTTCATATAATAGAAATAAGGCTCACGTGACCAAAAATTTAACACTCATCCAACAATTGCATTAGAAGTGGCAGAATCTTTATTGTTTAGAATTTCTGATGTTGGGGTTTTATTCAAAGGGTTATAAAAAAGGTCCTTTGAAACACTCCCATAACAAATTATTTTGGCTGAATTATAACTCCTTAAAAGTGGGGTTTTATTATAATGGATACAGAGTTAGAATAAACTCTGACAGTATTTGTAGGCAGCAGTGTATAATGAGGATTGAGTGCATTGCTATATTATGACTGCAAGTGTATCTTTTCACTATCTCAGTAAAGCACTCCTAGCTTTTATACACAGTGCTATTGGTCAAGTACTCTGTGAGCTTCCCTGTTTCTTTTTACCTCATTGTTTAACACAACTTCTGCATACGAAGCAGCACAATTCCAGATGACCCTGTCAGGTTTAAATTATTAGCCTGGATCATTCGCCTGTTAGAAATGTTCTACACATTTATCTGTAGAAGTAAATAACAGCTTCAACTTAACATGTCAACAATTCTATAAAACATTCTAGCCAATTTGGATAAGTATATAATATAGAAGCTTCTTAATAGCAGCATCTTAAATTTGGTTGACTAATAAGAATAGGAAGGACAATGAAGGTTAACTAACTTTGTACTGGGGTTTTAAAATTTCAAAACATTTAAAACACAGATCAAATTAGAGAAAACTTGAAATAGTTCTGTTTTTAGCTCCATTTTGCAGAGGTGGAGAAACTGAGACTCAACTAAATTAAGTGACTCATCGATAGTGTCTTACCGAGGAAATGAATACAGCTAGGACTCAGAATCAGGTAATTTGATGTGACAACATATATTCTTTCTACCATGTGAAACTTCACTTCTCTAAGTCACCTTCCATTCAGACAGTATAAACTCCAAGAGAACTTGGTTGTTTAAAACCGCACTCAATTTACAGATCACCAAGGAATCCATTAACTTCCCAGTTACACTTTTCATGTAATTTCATGAAGGCAATGGGATGTAGGATTACAAAGATCTGGTTTGAGTACTGCTGCATCCATTTACTAGTCTTGTGACCTTGAAAATGTTAAACTTCCATGAGCCTGGATCCTGTTTGTAAAACTGAGGACAGTAGCACTTACTTCAGGGGGTTGTTATGAAGTAAATTAATGCTATGAGGTTATGAAAACATATATGGGTATGTCCAGCATAATATCAAGGATATCAGTAACTTCTTAAGAAATAGAGTGGTAGCTATTTTTAACATTACTTGCCACAGTATTGAATTTTACCTAACCCCCTTGCTCCTGGAAAAGAGTGGTGATTAATATGTTCCCCCTACCCCTTGTGTTTTGAAAAATGACTTGGTAAGACTCACAGTTACCTCCCTTGCTTAAATGTGACAAAGCCAGACACAGACCCTTAAAATTCCTTTTCCTTGCCTCAGAAATGATTAGACAAACTGCTTATTTCCATTGATCAGTTGGAACAAAACACTTGCTAACCAAAGTTTGATTTGGTTTTCGCTTGCTTTCTAAACTTCTCTTTACCCTCCAGGACCTTGAACTTGGGCCCACTCCCATCCTGAACCAGCATACAACCTTTCCTAAGAAAGAGAGGAGTGGGAGGCGAGAGGAGAGAGAGAACAAGCTCTTTGGTGTCTCAACATAAGGACACTGATCCTATTGAATCAAGGTCCCCCTCAATGACCTCATTTAATCTTAATTACTTCCTTACTCTATAAATAGCCAAATGAGGGATTGGGGCTTTAACATATGTATTTTGGGGGAACACATAAATTCAGTCCACAGTACACATACTTGGTATAGAAATTTAAGTAGGTGAATATATGAAAGAACTAGTGAAAGTGGTCTACTTCCCCTTTCTACTTCCCAGAGAAAACCTCTGCTCCAGTCTTTTCCTTCCACTCACACCAACATATATGAAGGGAGGGTACATATTCCCTTAGGCATGAATACATGTAGCCACATATGTAGAGTTTATGTTTTGGTATTGATGGGATCAGACATTTCACATTGTTCTGCATTTTGTTTTTTCAGTTTATGACAAATCCTAGACAGCTTTCCAACTCAATTCATATGGATCTATTTTATTATTTTAAAGAACTACTTAGATTCATTGTTAGTATCATCATTCATTGAGGGATGCTTTGGATATTCTCATTATTTTTGCCTATGCTACCTTTTAAACATTTTAAATCAAGGATAAAAATCAGTTAGCATAAGTCTAATTTTGAACAAATGAAACATATACTATTTTTTTTTTTTTTTTTTTGCAGAGGATGAGATGTTTAGATAGCATTACTAACTCAATGGGCATGAATTTGAACAAACTTGGAGTGAAGGACAGGGAAGCCTGGTGTGCTACAGTCCTTGGAGTGGCAAAGAGGTGGACACAACTTAGTGACTAAATAACAATACATTTTTTAGGGCTTCCTGGGTGGCACCAGTCATAAAGAATCTGCCTGCCAATGCAGGAGATGCTTGAGTTGTGGTTTTCATCCCTGGGTTGGGAAGATCCCCTGCAGTAGGAAATGGCAAGCCACTCTAATATTCTTGCTTGGAAAATTCCATAGACAGAGGAGTCTGGCAGGCTACAGTCCATGTGGCTGCAAAGAGTTGGACGTGACTGAGCAACTGAGAACATGCATTTTTAAAAGGCTAGAAGGAAACAAATTAAAGGGGAAAAGTGCTTATTTCTACAAGGTAGAAATAAGATTATTTTGTTATTTTAAAAAATAATTAGCTATATTTTCTGCCTCACATTTGGTAAAGCTGCTGATCGTTTTTTTTTTTTTTTTTTTCAGTTTCCATGTACAGTAAGTTATTTGGTTTCACTTTTTAAAAAATGACCAAAATAACATTTACTTGCAACATCATCATTATCATTTTATTTATATAAAGCAGTAGGTCCTTTTGGAGACATTGTGTGTCAAGGAGAATGTATATGGGATTTTGCATTCAATAGACTTGGGTTTTAAACCTAGCCGAACAATGTGATGTGAAAAGGTTAACTTGGCTTCTCTCGACTCAGTTTCCTCAGCTGCTAAAGAGAGACTTGTGAAAATTAGAGATCAAAGGAGTGAAGAGCCCACTTGTTGCATTCATGTGTGACCAGATAGATTATTTATTTCTTACCTTACATGCCAATGATGAGTGGAATCAACAATCTGTGTGATGTCCTTCTGGCTCTCTTTTGAGTGTGCCTGAAATACAGAAGAAATGAAATTGGGGTTCTCTCTATAACCAGTTTACACACAGTTAAGCCAGGCCTATGTCATTTCTCCCTTAAATTGTTTTTATTCTGTGCACACTTTTCTTGTTCTGCTATGCCAGCATTCTAAGAGTTATTTTGAGTGGAGGAATATGGCTAACTCCAGGCAGTTTTTCAAGGAAAGGTCAGGACAGATGTTGTGGGTCAGATTACTTTGTTCCGTTGGAAAGACTCTGAGGTCTCTGCACTGCTGGGGGCAGTTCTGCTCACTAGGAGCAATTAGGTCCCTATCCCAAGCTCCAGCTGGGTGTGCTCCCTTATTCTCACTCAGGTTAGGGCCTGCAGAAGGCCTGGCTCTATAGGGAAGCCTTTACAGAAGGAGGGAGTTGGTTTTCTGAGGGCTTTCCGCAGACCACTAGAAAATGACCTGGCTGCAGACTGTTCACAATCACAATGCTGCCAAAGCCTGGGAGCACAGGATATTCTCCAGTTCTTCACTTTGGTGTTGGAGATGAACTCCTCCCTTTCTGCTCTTAAAGAAAAAAGTACAGCATATACATTTCAAGGTGTTAATACAAAGCCAAAAATGTAAAAAAAAAAAAAAAAAAACACACACACCAAAGTATAAATTCTTTCGTATTTGTTCCCTTCCCCACTATTAAAATAACCAATGTACACAGCTTGTTACATTGGTTCAGTTCAGTTCAGTCCCTCAGTCTTGTCAGACTCTTTGCAACCCCATGGACTGCAGCACACCAGGCTTCCCTGTCCATCACCAACTCCCAAAGTCTGCTCAAACTCATGTCCACTGAGTCGGTGATGCCATCCAGCCATCTCATCCTCTGTCGTCCCCTTCTCCTCCCACCTTCAATCTTTCCCAGCATCAGGGTCTTTTCAAATGAGTCAGTTCTTTGCATCAGGTGGCCAAAGTATTGGAGTTTCAGCTTCAGCATCAGTCCTTCCAATGAATATTCAGGACTGATTTCCTTTAGGATTGACCGAGTTGATTTCCTTGCAGTCCAAGGGACTCTCAAGAGTCTTCTCCAATATCACATTACATTGGTTTTATATTGGAGAAGGAAATGGCAACATTTTTATATTTATAAAAATATAAATATAGATCCTTAATCCTATATATAGGGTTATACACACATGCACAAATACTGTATGTTTTTAAGTACACACACACACACACACCACCTTAATCCTATCCAGTTGTGTGTATTTTTTTTTTTTTTTGGCTAAAAGTGTTATGCTATATATGCATATGACTCATTGGAAAAGACTTTGATGCTGGGAAATATTGAGGGCAGGAGGAGAAGGGGCGACAGAGGATGAGATGGTTGGATAGCATCACCAACTCAAAGGATGTGGGTTTGAGTAAACTCTGGGGATGGTGAAGGACAGGGAAGTCTAGTGTGCTACAGTCTGGGGTTGCAAAGAGTCGGACATGACTTAGTGACTGAACAACAGAGAAGATAGTGTAACTGATGCTAATGTGGCAGATTGAAAAATTATAAACACATTTGGCTTCCATTACTTTAAAAAAGTAATTTCACGCATTTTACACCCCCTTCTCTCATTTTGTACTTCGTTGGAAAGCTCACTAAGATTTTTCCTCTCAGATTTGCCAATATGTTCATCCACGACCAAGTTTCACTTAGAATAGAGTTTGTGTGGGAAAATTCTCATACTTGCCTAGTTATTACAGTAGTCCTCCTTTTTCTGTGGTTTTGCTTTCTACAGTTCCAGGTCCTCAAGGTCCTTGTGTTTTGAAATATTAAGTGGAAAATCCCAGAAATAATTCATGAGGTTTTTTTTTGTTTTTTTTAAAATTTTTTTATTAGTTGGAGGCTAATTACTTCACAACATTTCAGTGGGTTTTGTCATACATTGATATGAATCAGCCATAGATTTACACTTATTCCCCATCCCGATCCCCCCTCCCACCTCCCTCTCCACCCGATTCCTCTGGGTCTTCCCAGTGTACCAGGCCCGAGCACTTGTCTCATGCATCCCACCTGGGCTGGTGATCTGTTTCACCATAGATAGTATACATGCTGTTCTTTTGAAACATCCCACCCTCACCTTCTCCCACAGAGTTCAAAAGTCTGTTCTGTATTTCTGTGTCTCTTTTTCTGTTTTGCATATAGGGTTATCGTTACCATCTTTCTAAATTCCATATATATGTGTTAGTATGCTGTAATGTTCTTTATCTTTCTGGCTTACTTCACTCTGTATAAGGGGCTCCAGTTTCATCCATCTCATTAGGACTGGTTCAAATGAATTCTTTTTGACGGCTGAGTAAAATTCCATGGTGTATATGTACCACAGCTTCCTTATCCATTCATCTGCTGATGGGCATCTAGGTTGCTTCCATGTCCTGGCTATTATAAACAGTGCTGCAATGAACATTGGGGTGCACGTGTCTCTTTCAGATCTGGTTTCCTCGGTGTGTATGCCCAGAAGTGGTATTGCTGGGTCATATGGCAGTTCTATTTCCAGTTTTTTAAGGAATCTCCACACTGTTTTCCATAGTGGCTGTACTAGTTTGCATTCCCACCAACAGTGTAAGAGGGTTCCCTTTTCTCCACAGCCTCTCCAGCATTTATTGCTTGTAGACTTTTGGATAGCAGCCATCCTGACTGGTGTGTAATGGTACCTCATTGTGGTTTTGATTTGCATTTCTCTAATAATGAGTGATGTTGAGCACCTTTTCATGTGTTTGTTAGCCATCTGTATGTCTTCTTTGGAGAAATGTCTGTTTAGTTCTCTGGCCCATTTTTTGATTGGGTCATTTATTTTTCTGGAATTGAGCTGCAGGAGTTGCTTGTATATTTTTGAGATTAATCCTTTGTCTGTTTCTTCATTTGCTATTATTTTCTCCCAATCTGAGGGCTGTCTTTTCACCTTACTTATAGTTTCCTTTGTAGTGCAAAAGCTTTTAAGTTTCATTAGATCCCATTTGTTTAGTTTTGCTTTTATTTCCAATATTCTGGGAGGTGGGTCATAGAGGATCTTGCTGTGATTTATGTCGGAGAGTGTTTTGCCTATGTTCTTCTCTAGGAGTTTTATAGTTTCTGGTCTTACATTTAGATCTTTAATCCATTTTGAGTTTATTTTTGTGTATGGTGTTAGCAAGTGTTCTAGTTTCATTCTTTTACAAGTGGTTGACCAGTTTTCCCAGCACCACTTGTTAAAGAGGTTGTCTTTTTTCCATTGTATATCCTTGCTTCCTTTGTCAAAGATAAGGTGTCCATAGGTTCGTGGATTTATCTCTGGGCTTTCTATTCTGTTCCATTGGTCTATATTTCTGTCTTTGTGCCAGTACCACACTGTCTTGATGACTGTGGCTTTGTAGTAGAGTCTGAAGTCAGGCAGGTTGATTCCTCCAGTTCCATTCTTCTTTTTCAAGATTACTTTGGCTATTCGAGGTTTTTTGTATTTCCATACAAATTGTGAAATTCTTTGGTCTAGTTCTGTGAAAAATACCGTTGGTAGCTTGATAGGGATTGCATTGAATCTATAGATTGCTTTGGGTAGAATAGCCATTTTGACAATATTGATTCTTCCAATCCATGAACACGGTATGTTTCTCCATCTGTTTGTGTCCTCTTTGATTTCTTTCATCAGTGTTTTATAGTTTTCTATGTATAGGTCTTTTGTTTCTTTAGGTAGATATACTCCTAAGTATTTTATTCTTTTTGTTGCAATGGTGAATGGTATTGTTTCCTTAATTTCTCTTTCTGTTTTTTCATTGTTAGTATATAGGAATGCAAGGGATTTCTGTGTGTTAATTTTATATCCTGCAACTTTACTATATTCATTGATTAGTTCTAGTAATTTTCTGGTAGAGTCTTTAAGGTTTTCTATGTAGAGGATCATGTCATCTGCAAACAGTGAGAGTTTCACTTCTTCTTTTCCTATCTGGATTCCTTTTACTTCTTTTTCTGCTCTGATTGCTGTGGCCAAAACTTCCAACACTATGTTGAATAGTAGTGGTGAGAGTGGGCACCCTTGTCTTGTTCCTGATTTCAGGGGAAATGCTTTCAATTTTTCACCATTGAGGGTGATGCTTGCTGTGGGTTTGTCATATATAGATTTTATTATGTTGAGGTATGTTCCTTCTATTCCTGCTTTTTGGAGAGTTTTAATCATAAATGAGTGTTGAATTTTGTCAAAGGCTTTCTCTGCATCTATTGAGATAATCATATGGTTTTTATCTTTCAATTTGTTAATGTGGTGTATTACATTGATTGATTTGCGGATATTGAAGAATCCTTGCATTCCTGGGATAAAGCCCACTTGGTCGTGGTGTATGATTTTTTTAATATGTTGTTGGATTCTGTTTGCTAGAATTTTGTTAAGGAGTTTTGCATCTATGTTCATCAGTGATATTGGCCTGTAGTTTTCTTTTTTTGTGGCATCTTTGTCAGGTTTTGGAATTAGGGTGATGGTGGCCTCATAGAATGAGTTTGGAAGTTTACCTTCTTCTGCAATTTTCTGGAAGAGTTTGAGTAAGGTAGGTGTTAGCTCTTCTCTAAATTTTTGGTAGAATTCAGCTGTGAAGCCATCCAAGTCAAACAAAAGAGGAGGAGATAGGGAATCTACCTGAAAAAGAATTTAGAATAATGATAATAAAAATGATCCAAAATCTTGAAAACAAAATGGAGTTACAGATAAATAGCCTGGAGACAAAGATTGAAAAGATACAAGAATTGTTTAATAAAGACCTAGAAGAAACAAAAAAGAGTCAATTAAAAATGAACAATGCAATGAGTGAGATCAAAAACACTTTGGAGGGAACCAAGAGTAGAATAACGGAGGCAGAAGATAGGATAAGTGAGGTAGAAGATAAGATGGTGGAAATAAATGAAGCAGAGAGGAAAAAAGAAAAAAGGATCAAAAGAAATGAGGACAACCTCAGGGACCTCTGGGACAATGTGAAACGCCCCAACATTCGAATCATAGGAGTTCCAGAAGAAGAAGACAAAAAGAAAGGCCATGAGAAAATACTCGAGGAGATAATAGCTGAAAACTTCCCTAAAATGGGGAAGGAAATAGCCACTCAAGTCCAAGAAACCCAGAGTCCCAAACAGGATAAACCCAAGGCGAAACACCCCAAGACACATATTAATCAAACTAACAAAGATCAAACACAAAGAACAAATATTAAAAGCAGCAAGGGAAAAACAACAAATAACACACAAAGGGATTCCCATAAGAATAACAGCTGACCTATCAATAGAAACCCTCCAGGCCAGAAGGGAATGGCAGGACGTCCTGAAAGTAATGAAAGAAAATAACCTACAACCTAGATTACTGTATCCAGCAAGGATCTCATTCAGATATGAAGGAGAACTCAAAAGCTTTACAGATAAGCAAAAGCTGAGAGAATTCAGCACCACCAAACCAGCTCTTCAACAAATGCTAAAGGATCTTCTCTAGACAGGAAATGCAGAAAGGTTGTATAAACGTGAACCCAAAACAACAAAGTAAATGGCAACGGGACCACACCTATCAATAATTACCTTAAATGTAAATGGGTTGAATGCCCCAACCAAAAGACAAAGATTGGCTGAATGGATACAAAAACAAGACCCCCATATATGCTGTCTACAAGAGACCCACCTCAAAACAAGAGACACATACAGACTAAAAGTGAAGGGCTGGAAAAAAATATTTCATGCAAATGGAGACCAAAAGAAAGCAGGAGTCGCAATACTCATATCAGATAAAATAGACTTTCAAATAAAAGCTGTGAAAAGAGACAAAGAAGGACACCACATAATGATCAAAGGATCAATCCAAGAAGAAGATATAACAATTATAAATATATATGCACCCAACATAGGAGCACCGCAATATGTACGGCAAACACTAACGAGTATGAAAGAGGAAATTAATAGTAACACAATAATAGTGGGAGACTTTAATACCCCACTCACAACTATGGATAGATCAACTAAACAGAAAATTAACAAGGAAACACAAACTTTAAATGACACAATGGACCAGCTAGACCTAATTGATATCTATAGGACATTTCACCCCAAAACAATCAACTTCACCTTTTTCTCAAGTGCACACGGAACCTTCTCCAGAATAGATCACATCCTGGGCCATAAATCTAGTCTTGGAAAATTCAAAAAAATTGAAATCATTCCAGTCATCTTTTCTGACCACAGTGCAGTAAGATTAGATCTCAATTACAGGAAAAAAATTGTTAAAAATTCAAACACATGGAGGCTAAATAACACGCTTCTGAATAACCAACAAATCATAGAAGAAATCAAAAAAGAAATCAAAATATGTATAGAAATGAATGAAAATGAAAACACAACAACCCAAAACCTATGGGACACTGTAAAAGCAGTGCTAAGGGGAAGGTTCATAGCATTACAGGCTTACATCAAGAAACAAGAAAAAAGCCAAATAAATAACCTAACTCTACACCTAAAGCAATTAGAGAAGGAAGAAATGAAGAACCCCAGGGTTAGCAGAAGGAAAGAAATCTTAAAAATTAAGGCAGAAATAAATGCAATAGAAACTAAAGAGACCATAGCAAAAATCAACAAAGCTAAAAGCTGGTTTTTTGAAAAAATAAACAAAATTGACAAACCATTAGCAAGACTCATTAAGAAACAAAGAGAGAAGAACCAAATTAACAAAATTAGAAATGAAAATGGAGAGATCACAACAGACAACACTGAAATACAAAGGATCATAAGAGACTACTACCAGCAGCTCTATGCCAATAAAATGGACAACTTGGATGAAATGGACAAATTCTTAGAAAAGTATAACTTTCCAAAACTGAACCAGGAAGAAATAGAAGATCTTAACAGACCCATCACAGGCAAGGAAATCGAAACTGTAATCAAAAATCTTCCAGCAAACAAAAGCCCAGGACCAGATGGCTTCACAGCTGAATTCATGAGTTTTTAAATCGCAAGTTGTTCTGAGTAGCATGATGAAATCTTACACCATCCTACTTGCCCATGCCAGGGGTCCCCATTCACTGACATTATCTGCTCCTAACATTCAACCATCATCAAGCTCAGTGGTCCACGATCACCCAAAGCAGATAATCCTTCTTTTGACATATAGTCAGAAGGTCAAATGAAGCCTAACGCTAAGTCACAGTGCCTGTCATTCACCTCACTTTATCTCCTCATGTAGGCATTTTATCAACTCACACCATCACAAGGAGAAGGGTGGGTATAGTATAATAAGATAGAGAGATCACACTCACATAACTTTTATTTCAGTATATAATTTAAATTATTCTATTTTATTAATAGCTATTGTTGTTAATCTCTTAGTGTGCCTAATTTATAAATTAAATTTTATCATATGTATATTATTGTTATTCAGGCACCACACTGTGCCCAACTCTTCGCAATCCCATGGAGGGCAGCATACCATCATAGGTATGTATGTATAGGAAAAAAAATAGTATATATATGTGTGTGTGTATATATGCATAGGATATGCATGTGTGTGTGTGTGTATATATATATATAGGATTTGGTAGTATCTGAGATTTCAGGTATCCACTGGAGGTCTTGGAACAAATTCTCCCCACATAAGGAAGGACTGTTATATCTTTGTTATCTCTTTCTTTTTTACTTTGTCCTCTCATTTGAAAACTAATAGATGAAAGGGTAGGTTTTTTTTTTTAAGAAAAAAATAATTTAAGTGTTTGCATTGAAAGTCTTTATCCTAGTCTGTTGGTTTTATGTCTAGTCATATAACCTAGGACTGAAGCTGAAGACATAGTCTTTGTCAAAGCATTCATTGAATTTTGCCCCCCACAGTCAGGCATCATAGTAACACCTTTAGGACTATTTCAAAAACAAGTTACTTATGCTACAATTTAAGGCTTAGGCCTTTTGTACCCTGAGATACACAGAGCAGTTATTTGTGTTCACATTTTTGACTAAGCCAATAATTGGAAAATAATCACATCCAAATGCGCTTTAGGATCTTGAATGGTACTTGGGAGCTAACAAATATTTCTCCTCTAGGAAGCAGGTAGTTGGGAAAAACACAACACGAAATTTTAGGATGGGTTTGCCCAGCAGCCATATTGTATCTTCCAGGGTTAGTTGCACAAGAGGACTGGCAGGGAGCATTTTGGTTTCTTCTCCAGGGGATCTTCCCAACCCAAGGATTGAAACTGCATCTCTTGTGATTGAACCTGCATCTCTTGTGTCTCCTGTATTGGCAGGTGGGTCCTTAACCACTAGCACCACCTGAGAAGCCCCTTTGGTTCTACAGAAGAGAGCAAGTAGGGATTCGGGCCCTCTGCCATGTTTTTTGGCTTTGGGGCAAATCGTCAGGCCTTAAAAAAATACATTGTCCTAATTTACTGCTTTTTTCCAGGTTTACTCTTTATAAAGATCTGATTTTCCCAAATAGCCTTCAATCCCGGAGGATTGGGTTACTGGCAGAGATGAGTAGGGTGTTTTGGACAAACAAGGATTTCTCTTCTCAACTAGTTGCTGCCCATCAAGAGGACAGTTGCTCTTTCTCTCTTCATAATTCATTCAGCCATGGTCCCTGTGGCCCAAATTAGCTAAGGTGAGCAGCAGTGATGAAAATAAAGCCACAGCTTGATAATTCTTTTTGCACCTGAATTAGGTGTCCTAAAGAAGTGAAAATAAGCTGGATTATGTCACACTTAATAAGCACCATAATATTCCCTCAGTAAGTTGTGTTTTAAAGGCCTCTTAACTCTTTTAAAAAAATTTATACTTTATATATAACTTCTGTTTCATATAATCTTTATAAGAAACTGCCTACCAGTTCTCCAAAGTGATTGATCACTTTGCATTCCCACCAGCAGTGAAACAGAGTTCCAGCTGCTCTACATCTTCATAACTATTTAGTGATATCAGTTTTTTTTTTAAGTTTTTTATTTTATATTGGAATATAGTTGATTAACAGTGTTATTTTCAGGTGTACAGCAAAGTGACTCATTTATGCATATGCACATATCTATTCTTTTTAAAATTCTTTTCACATTTAGGTCATTTCAGAATACTGAGCAGAGTTCCTTGTGCTATAAGTAGGTCCTTGTTGGTTTTCTATTTTAAGCGTAGCAGTGCATACATGTCATCCCAAATTCCCGTCTATTCCTCCCCCCAAAATCCCCCCAAGTAACTGTAAGTTCCTTCTCTAAGTTTATGAGTCTATTTCTGTTTTGTAAATAAGTTCATTTGTATCACTTTTTAAAGATTATGTCCTTAAGTGATATCATATGATATGTGTCTTTACCTGACTTACTTCACTTGGTATGATAATCTCCAGGTCCCTCCATGTTGCTGCAAATGGCATTATATTACTTCATTCTTTTTTATGGCTTAGTAATAGTCTGTTGTATATATGTACCACATCTTCTTTATCTTTTCCTCTGTTGGTGGACGTTTAGATTCATTCCATGTCTTGGCTATTGTAAAAAGTGCTACAATGAATATTGGGGTGTATGTATCCTCTTAAACTATGTTTTTCTCCAGATATATGCCCAGGATTGGGATTACTGGGTCATATGGGAGATCTGTTTTTAGTTTTTTAATGTGATATGTAGTAACCGCTAGGTTTTGTAAAATCACTAAAAAGGATCCTTAGTTCACATTCCCTGAAGGTAAGAAATATGTTCCCAAGGCATAGGGAAAAGAGCTCTCTATAAGTCCTCAGTGAAGCTTGCTAAGTACAGACTTCTCTAGGGACACTTGGTTGAGGAACCCTTTCAACTCTGAATCCTCTTCTGAGCTGGCCAACAAGAGCATGAATCAGTACCACTTGTTTATGTGGAACCATAGATAACCAACATTGCTTTTATTCATTTTCTTAAGTTGGTATCAAACGAAATCATTTTTATTCTCTTGTATTGCAGCCAAGGTATCACACACATGAACAACCAATATTCATTTGACTGCCTCTATGTGTTGCATTGTATATCTTCCACTTTGTACCAGAAAAGTCTTTTAACTGCCTGTATATGCCATTGTGATATCTTTGTGACAAGCTGTAAAAGATTAGCACAAAGTAAGAAAAGAATAGGAGCTATTGTCTTAGGAAATGTCACATACTGAGTATTGCTTAAAAGAAAACTAGCTTCCCAGGTGGCTCAGTGGTAAACAATCTGCCTACTGATGCAAGAGATGTGGGTTTGATCCCTTGGTTGGAAAGATCCCCTGGAGAAGGAAATGGCAACCCACTCTAGTATTCTTGCCTGGAAAATTCCATTCCATGGACAGAGGACTACTGTCTTGGTGGGCTAATGTCCATGGGGTTGTAAAGAGTCAGACACGACTGAGCACACAGTATGCATGCACAGAAAAGAAAACTATAGTACAAAAAGCTAAAAACTGTAATTAACCTAATAAAATTCGGCTAAAAAATGAAATGAGGGGCTCCCTTGATGGCTCAGTGGTAAAGAACCCATCTGCCAATGCAGGAGACACAGGATTGATCCCTGATCATGGAAGATCTCACCTGCTGTGGAGCAACTAAACCCCTGGGCCACAACTACTGAGTCTGTGCTCTAAAGCCTGGGATCTGAAACTACCGAAGCCCGTGCACCCGAGAGTCCATGCTCCACGCAAGAGAAGCGTCCACAACGAGAAGTCCACGTACCACGTCTAGAAAGTAGCTCCTGCTTGCCATTACTAGAGAAAAGTCCATGAAGCAATGAAGATCCAGCCCAGACAAAAATAAATAAATAAATAAAATTATTTTAAAATGGAATGAATGGTTGAGTAAATGGACAAATAATTGGTTACTGTAATATCCATGTAACTAGGACAATTACTAGATCTCTGGAATCTTGTTCCTATTCTTATCTCTATGTTGGCAGCACATGTAAAGTACACGCTTATATGTTTTTAAATGCTGTTTGCTGTTTGTCTCTCCACAGGAAGACCAGCCTGCATTTCATAGATTTCACTAATAAAGTACTGAGGAAAATTTGATTTGCAAAGATTGTTTTCCCCCAATTCACTTATTTATTTGTTCTCTCTTCTTTTGGTTAATTATTCATTTATCCTGTTGTCATAAAAGGTGCTAGACTTTGGAATTACGCTGGGAAAGAAAGTGCAGTCCTTGGCCTGAAGATGCAGTACAGACTTTGCTCCAAAGGGGTTATTAAAATAATGCCTTAATCATGAGAGATTTGAGAAATTTCATAATTGCTTTAGGAATCTTGACTTTACATGTTTCTTTTCCTTGGGGCAATGCTTTTAATTTCCCGTGTTTGTTTTAAATTAAATGAAAATGGAACTCAGAGGGGGAATCCATCATAATATGCCTTAACCATAGGAAAAGGTGAAAACGTACAGGAGAAATGAGAAAAATCACATTGCAAAGCAGGAAAGAAATAACAACACCTAAATGCACAGTAAATTTGGAGTCCTTCAGTACTTCATTGCATGTAAACCTTACTCCCTACTCTTCGTTGCTAAAGGTACTTGCCTTAGTTGCCCAACTGAGAAGGATTTGTTTTGCACAAATTTCCAGAGATGGTTAATTTCAATAACATTTAAAAACATACATTTTACACAAATACACTTATGCATATTCATTTAAAATTACTCTTTTTCCTGTAGGAATGACTTTTGTCATAGACTATATTTCTAAGTAGCTATGTTTCTATATAATGAAGTACCGCTGGAGAGAACAGTCACTTGTGGCAGGTAGCAAAGAAATTTCAATAAAGTAAACTCTTAGTATTATCAAAATTATACATTTGGGGTTGTTAGCATGGCCTAGAAAAAGATGAGGACAGGCTCATCTCATTAAAAGAGAAGAAATAGTGGAATTAGCTTGAATCTAATTACAAGCCACACTATCTAATGTAAAAACATGACTGTTTTTTCACTCCCATTCATTTTGACTAGTAATTAGTTTTGGCCTCTAAAATGCCACCCTTTAATCATCCAAACACAGATGTGATTTGCCGTGCAATTTAATCTTGCTTTAATGAAGAACTAATGGACGCATCGCAAATTACTTTCCCTGTTGGAGAAAAATTCTATTTCCTGCTTTTCAAAAGATCAAGAGTATCTTGTGATAATAGCCCAAGCGGCCCTGGCAGCCTCACCGCACAGAGCAAACAAGCTCTTTTACTCAACTCCCAATTCAATGGAGAAAAAGAGGCTACAATTAGCAACAAAGCAGGGGAAACGCAGCATTAGAGCCGAATCACTTTCTGTAGCTCAACCCCCAGCAACCACTGGCTTGTTAGAGCCAGGTCTAAAGTGTCAGGCACGAACAATGCGCTGTGATAAATTACTCTCTTCAAACAGCTGCACTGCTAATTTTCAATTATACACACAAATGGCTCTCAGATTGGAAGAAAATGGAGTGCATGGGGAGAACAGTAGTAGATTTCTATGTTTGTTTGGTAGTGAGTGTGGAGGCGGGAGAATGACATCTTGAAAAGAAAGCCGTAGTGAGGAGTCGGTGTTTGAACTTCAGAGGATGCGCCATCCGGAATCTTAGGGAGACCTGTGGTTTCCCCGTTTCGCTCTGGGCTCTAAAGGGCGTGAAATTAGGAGTTACTTTCCTTCTTGGGTTGGCTTTTTGTTTGTTTGTTTGTTTTGACCCGTTACCCACTTTATACTGAACCTTCGCTGCTGACCTCGCTACTCTGCCTTGGGAAGCCCGTTAGGAATGACAGTCTCGGTTCCCCGGGTACCCCTGCCGCCGTCAGGCCAAAGCCCGCAGACGCTTCCGTCTCCTGTCTTCGTTTCCCACCAACCGAGTTGTACTTCACCCCTTACTCCTCATTCGCTCCCATCAGCTGCTAGTCCTCAGAGCCAGAGGTCAATGCTTTGTATTCTCTGAGGAGGTACCTCCTCCGCCCACATTAAAAAAAACAAAACAAAAACAAAAAACCAAACATCTTTTTGAGGAGAGAAAAATTTTAGGAATCTCAGGGTTTTTTTTGTTTGTTTGTTTTTTTTCCCTTCTGAACAAGATTTTGCTTTCGGGTATCCTAAAATTTGGTCAGGGATACAAAAATTTCTCTCAAGTGAAAACAGGTGTCATGAGATAGTCCTTATTCGGTTTTTGCAGTGTAAATTAACACACATTGTCGTCCTTTTTTCTATTCCTGTGTCCCAAGTGTCAGCCTGTTTTCAGTTGATTTGGAAGTTAGAGTCTAGGGAGGCACATGCTGCTGGTCCAAAATCTTACTCTTTCAGGAAGGATTCATGGTTAACCCACACCCAATTCCGCCGCACCCCACACCTTTAGCACCTTCACAGAAGGTATGTCTCCCGCCCCCTCCGGTTTTTCAACTGTGGCTATTTCCCAAGAACAAAAGGCAAAGATTGGCTTTTTCACTGAGACACTTGCTGAATCTGTGAATGGTGGTATGAATTTACTTTCTTACAGAAAATATGAGGCTAATTCCTGTTGAATCTGTTTCTGTCTTATTCCAAGGCAAGAGGATACAGCCACAAGTGTGTGACAACAGGGTCCTTCCTTTAGCTCACTTTCTCGGAAATCGGTTTGCAATCATGGGAGCTGCTCTTTTGTCTTGAAGCAGGGATGGTGTGGTCGTTACCGTATTTTTCATCTTGAAGACACCACAAATCTCTAGCCGCTGTTAGCATCTGCTTATTGTGTTCAATGACAAGGACGCACTTACCTTTTGGGGGAGCAGGCTGGATAGACAGGCCCCTATTTTCCTGTGCTGATTCAAACCGGTGCTTCCTTTGACTCTCAAAACCCGAAAGAAGACAACAAATGGGTCTCATCTGCTTAAGGGCCACACATTAACACGACACAATCATTTGGCCAGGAGATGATAATGACCATTAAAATGTTCTGATTTCCAACCATTTTCTAGAAGATTGAATGTAATGTAAATTAACGTTCAAAAAAAAGGAGCCTCCAGGATGGAATTTGTTTTAAAAAGAGCAACCGTTTTAGAAAGATAGGGTAGAGTAACTTCTTTTAGAGTCTTCCTTAGCAAGGAAAAGCTGTGAGCATTATATATTTGAATTAGGAATATTACCATTCAGAAAAGACTATGTGGAAAATTTAAAATGCCATTCCATTAAAAGTTACTTTTCTTGATGTAGTCGGGGAAAGGCTACTGGGAGGTGGGGGATGGTTGTGATAGTAAGTGGAAATGCAGTACTTTTTTTTTTTTTTTTTTTGCTGAAGTGGGATTTTACTCCTTCTACTTTATAATCGTTACAGAAATTTAAACCTCAAACCATTTCAGCCCAAGCTTATACTAAGCTTGTTAGTGGTTTCTGATGCTGTGGACGATAATGCTGCAGCATTACCATAAATCAGCAGAATTAACTATGATCTTCAGAAGCATGCTTGAAAGTGGGTGACAGAAGTCTGCAATTTGGTGCTCTGAATATTATGATAACATTCTATATTAAATGTTCATAATCTACTTAAAGCTGAGCTTCAAGTACATTTTGTATTTGTGCTTTGCCCAATATTAAAAACCAGTAACAATTATTATGATCCATGTGAGCCTTCATTATTTGCAAACGCAAAATGTAAAAATATCTGGTCATTTTTGTACCGAGTGGCCTTTTTGCCAGGTTTAAAAGTATTGATTTGTTTTTCATTTATTTGTGGTTATTGTTTTGTCCATTTTAGTATCGGCTTGAATGGACAAAAAACTATTTTTATCACATTATTTATCTTTCACAAGGAAAGTGATAATTAGATTCAAATGCATTTAAGATGCTATATTGCAAATATAAAATATTTATTATTCATTTTACCTTTTATATCAGATGTTAACTTTCATATAATTGTATGCCTCAAAAGGATCCATATTGGGCATTGAGTTCCAGAAAGTAACTCTCTACTTTGAAGTAAACAATAATCAATGTCCATAACATGTTTTTTTGCACACCCCCACAAGGCATGTTTTCTATGACTTGGTCTCTGAATAAGCTCTTTATGAGTGAATTGAGGTTTATTTCTTTATTGCCCTCTTTATTCTGTGCTAAATGGCACATATACCAAATCATATTGATCAATCCTCTAGGGGTGGGAAGAAAATAGTAAGGCAAGTCATTCTTAGCAAATGAATTTTTTTACAATGCTGAAAAAATATAATTGCTCATTGCTTGAACTGAAACCACCGCCTAGCTATTTAAGTTTACTTACCTCTAAATAGTATCTCTAATAAAGGTTATAGCAAAATTAATTGGTTAATTTAGCAGGTAAGCAGTTAGATACTGAGGACTTTTAATATGTAACTTATTGGCTAACATGAGGATCGAATAAATAATGCAGAATGTAAATACAACTTTATTTCCCCATTGACTTCTGTGCAAATGTAAGGAAGTTAGACTTTTGACATTATTTTTCATTCACAATGATTACATAGAAAAGTAAAGCTCATCTAAACAGATCATAAGTGGGATTAAATATGATCTATTTTAAATGGGTCATCTTATTAAAACCTCATCAATTTCTAACACTCAGATGCTCTCAAAAGAGCTATGCCTCTCAGGTCTTGACTGGGGGTGTAGGAGGAATCTGAGTCCTTGAGATTCCACAGTGTACAGTGCTTTCTCCAGCTTGCCCTTTCTTCCCCCCACAGCAGTGAACGATGGCCAGCGGCCCTCCCTCTCAACGTCCTTGTGCCCACATTTCATCCATAAAAAGAGCATGAAGGGAAAAGACACAAAAAGCACTTTGAAAAGAGAAAACTGCTATATGCATGCGAGAGATACAACAGAATAACAATGATAACAAGCACATTAGTAGGTATTGGGTACCTACTAAGTGCTGTGATGTTTAAATACTTTACATACATTATTTCTAATCCTTACATCCAGACAAGGTAGGCATTTTCATCAATTTTATAGATGAGGAAATTGAGTTACCCCAGAAGTTAAGTTACTTACCACGATCTATAATTTGAATTAAAATGTCTGATTCTAAAGTCCATAATTTAAATCTCTAAATTATTCTGCTTCTAATTGTTTAAATAACTCTATTATACAATCATCATTATTTAAAAATATGTATTAAAATGAATGCTCTGAATTGCATGGTCAGTGTGTTATCACTCATGGAAACCAGGATTTTTGATACATTTCCTGCCTTGCCAAGATTTTTTTCATGGTATTTTTTAAAATTTATTTTTAATTAGAGGATAATTGCTTTACAATGTTGTGTTGGTTTCAGCTGTACAACCATGTCAATCAGCCATAAGTACACGTATATCCCTTCCCTCTTGAACTTCCCTCCCACCACCCCCATCCCACCTCTCTAGGTAGTCACAGAGCACCAGGCTCAGCACCTGTGCAGCTCAAGGGAATAAGATTTGAGAAATATTTGTTTCTTGACCATATTAACTGGGAAAAGAGGGAAAGATGCAGAGGTCTGGAGTTCTCAAAATCACTCAGTAAAAGGTCATAATGACTTTGATATGAAGATGTAGTGATTGAATTTGCTATTTTAGGTAGCTTCAATGGGTTTTTTTGAGTATGTTATGTATTAATGATGTTTTCATCAAAAGCAGAACTATTTTCCCCATGAATTTAGCAGTTCTAAGAGTAGATGGGTAGGTAGGGTATATCTGGATCCCTTGGCACCATTACTTATAATGGCTGAGAAAATTTAGGAAGAGGAAGTGAAGAATATCTACTACAGATAACACTAATATGCAAGGGGTATTGATACAGACATGGAACAAGCGGTCAATGGGACAGAATAAAAAGTCTAGAATAAGATTAGTGTATACATGGAGATGTAGTTATGATAAAGGCACATTTCAAATCAATGGAATGAGTGAACTATTCAACTCATGTATGGAGATAGTTGATTACCATTTGAAAAAAATGTAATTATATCCTTACTGTTCACAAAAAATTCGGGGGAAGTAATAATTTAATGTAAAAAAAAAAAAAGCACAACAATGACAGCAAAATAACAACACTGTAAAAATCCTAGAAGAAAATAAAGTAGAAACTTCTTTATGATCTTTAACCAGGGAAGATATTTCTAAGCAAAACAGAAAACTACCAAGGCATAAATAAGAAAAAGTGACAAGTTCAACTACAAAAATGAAAACATTTTCTACCCATTTAAAAATGTGAAAGATAAGCAATAAACTGGAAGAAAATATCTGCAATACATATAATATTCAAAGGCATGATATATACAATATATAAAGTTCTCCTTCAAATCCAACAATAAAAAGAGAAATATTCCAATGTAGAATTAAACAAAGGGTATGGAGAGGCAAATAATTCTTGGCAGACGAAACACAGGTAGTCAAAACAAATGCATACTCTCACTAGCATTCAGGGAAATGCAAATGAGAACAAGTTATCATTTTTCCTCCGTTAAACAACATATAAAAGCCTACTTATATCTAGTTTCAGTAAGGATGTAGAGAGCATACAAATACTGTGGTAGAATGTGAATTGCTGTAATACCCATCAAAATTAAAAGTACACAGACTCCCTGACCCAGCAATCCACTTCTATAAGCAATTCTGTAGAAATATTTTGTACATGTGCTCAAAGATACAGGTATAAAGACATTCATCATCACATTTCTTGTAATAACTGATGATTAGAAACATACTAAGAGTTCATGAACATTAGGATAATAAATATGGTACATATATACAGTGGGATATTACTCAGACATTAAAAATCAAATAATGCCATTTATGGCAACATGGATGGACCTGGAGATTATCATACTAAGTGAAGTCAGACAGAGAAAGACAAGCATCATATGATATCACTTATATGTGGAATCAAACAAAAACTATCCAAATGAACTTATTTACAGAACAGAAGCAGGCTCAGAGAAAGAACTTATGTCACCAGGTGGCAGGGATAGATTGAGAATTTGGAACTGATGTATACATACTGCTATGTTTAAAATAGATAACCAACAAGGACCTGCTGTACATCACAAGGACCTCTGCTCAATTTGCTATATAACCAAAATGGGAAAATAATTTGGAAAAGAACACATACATGTATATAAATAAGTGAATCACTTTGCTGTGTACCTGAAACTAACACAAGATTGTTAATCAACTATACTCCAATATAAAATAAAAATTAAAAAATAAATATCATCCACATGTGGACTGTTATACAGATTGAAAGAGATCCATTGACTGGTGAAAAAAGGCAAATCTCAGAATAATATGTGTAATGTAGTCCTATTAATGTAAAATCACTCTATACATGCATATGTATAGTGCATAAAAAAAATTCTGGATCTCCAATTTTTAGATGATGGGAGGTAGAGCAAGACTGAGATTAGCCGATCGGGCAATGTCTCTGTGTGTGTGTATGTGTGAAGTTTTTGCTCTGTATTGTTTGACAATTTTTTTAATAATATTGCTTTTTTTTGCTTTTGCAGTGAAATAAAAACAAGAAACTCACTATCAAATTCATAGAAACAAGGCATACTAGAGGGGAGACAAAATTTCTTATTACCATTTTCTTTCATGTGCTTTCATAAGAACTCTGACCCTTTCCCATAATTTAGAACCTAGTTAAGAGAAAGGGTTTTGGAGTCAGATACACGTGGATTACAGTGCCAGTGGAAAATTGCTGAACCTTTGGAAGCCTTAGTTTCATCATCTGGAACATGGGAATAATGGATTCTTATCTTCCAGGGCTGTTGTGTGGATTAAAGAGGTAATGTAGCTAAATTGCAGAGCTCGAAATCTGGCCCAAATTAAGAGTTTGATGAATGGTGGCTTTTACTTTTGTAGCTTCACAGTGGCTCTGTGATGTGGGAAGAACTATTTTAACTCTAATTTTTCACAGATGGAGAAATTCAGGCTCAGAGAGGTTAAACAGCTTTTTCAAGATCAGACAGAATCTGGGGCTAGTGCCTGGATTTAATTAGAATGATTCTGATTTATGGTTCTTTTTCTTAGAAGTTGAAGAAATTGAAGGTTGGATAATTTTTACTTCAAAAGTTGCCAATTTTTATCCATATTTTAGAAATGACTACTTTCACCTGTGAAAACGAAAAAAAAAAAAAGCGAATTTGCAGTGAAGATTGGTACTGAAGGATCAACAGCAGCAAAATGCCAGTAGCTCTACATAATTTCCTATGAATTTCTTGGCCTCTGATGTAGAAATAGGTGTCATTTTTGGGACCTTAGGGACATGAGAGACAGATTCCTACTCCATCCTGATTCAAAAGATTTCTTCTCCCAAACTCCCATCTCATTCCATTTAACGTGACCCATTCTCAAATCTCAGCTTTTTCCTGAAGTTGAAAAATTCCTCCAGCTTGCTCCTCCGTCACCCTGACTGCTGAGCAACTGTAAAGCAGTGCATACTATCATGTTCATGGAATGAATGGAAAATTAGGAATTTTCATATGCTCTTTGTTTCCATCTTCCATTAATTAATAGAATGTTTAGAGCTACACGTTCAATATAAAAAGGAAGTAGCTAACCATGGGACAGGTTGTCTGGAAAGATTTCAGAATCAGCTATCAAGGATGTCTGCGGTGAGCAGGAATCTACAAGATCACATATACGATCTCTCCTTGACTCTGGGAGTCTGAGATTTTAAAACAAAAGTTGAATATCTGTTTTAGTTGTTTGTTGATTTGTTTTTGTACCAGATGCTTGGATCCTGAAGTTAGCTAAAGATAGTGGACTTTAATTTTTTCCTTTCTAGAACTAAAAACCTAAAATTAACAAGCTGATAGACATGGGGAAAGCATAATCTTAGAGAATCAGTGATAGGACTTGAGGTTGGTGGGTAGCATAGAGTCAGGCAAAGTAGGGCAGAGAGGCACTGGGAAATCTACACACCTCTTGGGTGTGCATGTTCCTTAGAGGAAGGCTAGGAGGATGGATGACAATATCCAGCGAGAATGGAGACATAAAAATGTGGTAGTCTGGTTAGAGAACAACATTAGGTGATGTGGCAAGAGCTTGGTGTTCTCAAAGATCAACAGAGAATCCCAGACTTAGAATTAAGTGGAGGTTCAGAAAAAGAAGCCTGGGGCAAAGGTTGCTGGGCCCTGTTTCCAAACTGGCATTCAGGGACCAGCCTCCAGAGCCACAGACAACTGGGGAGAACCAGGCAGGTGTCAGTCAGAAAATAGTTAAGGTGAGGAAGCTAGGACCCAGTTCAAGGCTACAAGGTTAAAGTCTGGTCAAAATAGAAAGCTAGCTACTAGAAATGGGACCCAAGTTCAGAGCACAAAACACCAAAAACAAGGAACTAAAATTGCTCCTAAATAGACCAGCCTCAGGGTGAGTTCAGGCTGAGCCCAATCTTAACTCTGACCAAGAAGTGTGTAAGGAATCCTGTTGCAGAGTTGATAGCCAGGTGGGACATTATATTGAGTGATAAACTAATAGAGGCTGTTTTTTAAAAAAACTTGAAAGATGCACAATATGTCACATAAAAATGCTTTGCTCATCCCCACCCTCCACCCATATTTGTTTTTCTGGAGGATTTTTTTTTCAGCCCCACCACTTAGTATGCAGGATCTTGATTCCCTGACAAGGGACTGAACTTGGACCATGGCAGTGAAAGCTGAATCCTAATCATTAGATCACCAAGGAACTCAATATTAGGAGGATTTTTGCAGGTAAAATTTAGTTTTGTTTTATGTTAAGAAAATTCGGAAACAACGTTAGCGTTCTTTCTGGGTTTTTGTTTGTTCATTTGGTTTTGTTTTGCAGAAATTATATTCCAACTATTCTTTTACTATGAAACTATTTATTTTCATGGAGAATGATTTGCTCAAAATTAATATGTATGCAGATAGAGAAAAAATGACCTATTGGTTAATAATAGTCACAAAATTGCCGTTAGCATGATGCAGTTTTTATGTTGTTGTTCAGTCGCTCAGTTGTGTCCAACTCTTTGCGACCCTATGGACTGCAGCATGCCAGGCTCCTCTATGTTAAGATTCCTGTGATATGAACCTAACAAAACTATTTTCACAGATGGGCCACTGATCAGGGAGGTCTGCTCGGTGCAGAAAATAGAAATAAGATCAGGATCTTCAGGTCATGGGATGGAAACTGGGTCTCTCATAAAAACACTTTGATAGACCTAGAGGTGGTATGAGTTTTCTTTTGGTTGGCCATATGAGATGTCAAGGACTTGCATCCCCTATGGAGAAAGATTTCTTTAAGACTGCAGTCCAGGTGGCCTCTCCAGGAAGACAGCGGGTAGCAGACAAGTTTTATGAGGGCTTTGATTTGCATTAAGTCTCTTGCACACTTCTGAGCAAATGACAGGAGGGGGGGATTTTCCATGAGGCGATCCGTTGAGTTTTTGTGCCAATTGAAGACTATGAATTAATGCTTTTCTGATATTCCTAAAATTAAAACCCCATGAACTAACCATTTTAGGGTATTAAGCTTTGCTTCAAAATGCATTCTCCACAGATGAATCAAAGGGTCTAATGCATTTGCTATTTGGGAATAATAAAGCATGAAATGGGGTGCAGGACTTACATATTTACATAAGAAGAAAAAGCTGGAAAAGTTTAGGAACAATAACAGAGGAAGGTGCCATTGTGAGACTTGCTCTGAAAAAGCAGACATATAAAATGCTCCTCTTCAAACCACTACCCAGTTTATGACAATTCAAGTGCATAAAAGATTCTGGAGACCTTACCCCTTCTTTTCCCTCGGTTTCCCCAGAACCTCCTCTAGATTTTACCATTTCTCTTGCCTTGCTGGGTACTTCTGGAGAAACAAAGGGCAAGGGGAAACAAAGGAACAACATTGGTTTTCCAGATTTTTGGTGGTGATCAGGTGTCATGGTTACAAAAATAATATTTAAAATGGAAGAAAAAGAGTCAAGATACAGAAACATTAGGAATAGCAATGATCTAGTTTTAACTTAAAACTGAGTCAACCTAGACATTGTACTTTACACAAGAAAACATTGTTTAACTCGTATAGGAGTCTATCCAGGTTCTTTTGCAATCTCGCATACCATCTTGGGGGCTTCCCAGGTGGCACTAGTGGTAAAGAACCTGCTTGCCAATGCAGGAGATGCAAAGAGACGTGGGTTTGATCCCTGGGTCAGGAAGATCCCCTGGAGTAGGGCATGGCAACCCACTCCAGTATTCTTGCCTGGAGAATTTCCACAGACAGAGCAGCCTGGTGGGCTTGGTCCACAGAGTCGCAAAGAGTTGCACACGACTGAAATGACTGAGCATGCATGCATACCACATTAGGGCCCTCAAGGTTAATTCTGTCAAAAAATTACAGGATCACGTAGCTCTGTAGCTGCGAGTTGAATATTATGTTAAGATAACTATTCAGTTCAGTTCAGTCACTCAGTTGTGTCTGACTCTTTGCCACCCTGTGAACCACAGCACACCAGGCCTCCCTGTCCATCACCAACTCCCGGAGTTTACCCAAACTCATGTCAATTGAGTCAGTGTTGCCATCCAACCATCTCATCCTCTGTCATCCCCTTCTCCTCCTGCCTTCTATCTTTCCCAACATCAGTGTCTTTTCAAATGAGTCAGCTCTTCGCATCAGGTGGTCAAAGTATTGGAGTTTCAGCTTCCACATCAGTCCTTCCAATGAACACTCAGGACTGATTTCCTTTAGGATGGACTGGTTGGATCTCCTTGCAGTCCAAGGGACTCTCAAGAGTCTTCTCCAACACCACAGTTCAAAAGCATCAATTCTTCAGTGTTCAGCTTTTTTTATAGTCCAACTCTCACATCCATACATGACTACTGGAAAAACCATAGCCTTGACAACATGGACCTTTGTTGACAAAGTAATGTCTCTGCTTTTTAATATGCTGTCTAGGTTGCAAATAAAGCTAGTGGAGGTGATGGAATTCCAGTTGAGCTATTTCAAATCCTAAAAGATGATGCTGTGAAAGTGCTGCACTCAATATGCCAGCAAGTTTGGAAAACTCAGCAGTAGCCACAGGACTGGAAAAGGTCAATTTTCATTCCAATCCCAAAGAAAGGCAATGCCAAAGAATGCTCAAACTACTGCACAATTGCACTCATATCACATGCTAGTAAAGTAATGCTCAAAATTCTCCAAGCCAGGCTTCAGCAATACATGAACTGTGAACTTCCAGATGTTCAAGCTGGTTTTAGAAAAGGCAGAGGAACCAGAGATCAAATTGCCAACATCTGCTGGATCATCGAAAAAGCAAGAGAGTTTCAGAAAAACATCTATTTCTGCTTTATTGACTATGCCAAAGCCTTTGACTGTGTGGATCACAATAGACTGTGGAAAATTCTGAAAGATAACTATGAATAGGATTTAAAATTTTTTACATAAAAGTATTTTCATAGATAGCATCTCTTTTATTTTATTTACTTACATCAAAACAAGTTCAGGACCAGAGTCATACTGTATGCAATCGCTGGGGGAACAGAGGCTGTGTAGATTAGCAGAGGTTAGGCTGTGTGTGATGGCAAGCCCAAAGTTATAGGGTCTTAAACAAGATTAAAAATTTCTCTTTCAAGTGAAATGACTGTGGAGCTCATGAGTCTAGAGCTGATGTGGGAGCCCCGTAGCCCTCAGAGATCCCAACTCCTTTGTTCTTGCTGGTATGCCATTCTGAGTTTACTTCATGTCCAAAATAGCAGTTCTAGCTATAATCATCATATCTGCATTCCAGGGGATACAGAAGATTGAGGGCAAAGGAGATTCCCAGAAACTGCCACACAGCTCATCCGGTTATATTTCAAAAGTCATTGCTTAAATGTATGGCCACACCTGGCTGCAAGGAAGGCTAGGACTGTATTCTTTATTCTGGCAGTAAAGTGCTGAGTTTATTAATAAGGAAGAAGGTGAGAATGAATATCAGAGCAGACAGCCATCAGTCTGTGTCTGCATGCCAACTAGATGCCTATTCTAATACCAATTCTTCATCTGGGTTACTACTTTTTTTCTTCATTTTATCTTCACCAACTCTCTCCTGGATGAAAGTACAGAGCAATGAAACATTACTCTCTTACATTACATCATGTGACTTCTACAACAATAGTAATGAACTGGGAAGACAAGAGGTAATGTAGAGATGGCTTCTAACTTAGGAGCAAAAAGACAAGAGGGAACAAGGACATATTCTCTCTCCTCCTTTCTCTCTCCCTCCTCCTCTTTCCACACAAATATTTTTTCTTATTTCCTGGCCAAAGCACCTCACTGTAGAGGTGAAAATACTTCATGTGATCCAGTGAAAAGAAAAATGACAGTTACTTAACCTTTTTGCACTTAATAGCAGATAAATTAACAGAAAGGACAGCTGGTTTGTTTAGGTAATTAGTAAAAGAGGAAAATAACTAGTATATAAGAAAGCATCAGCAATAAAAAAGAAGCAAATCTTTTGCAAATCACTGTTAGCAGAATAAAGCCAAAACCTTGAGTTTCTTTGCTTATTTCAAGCACTGCCTTTCAATGGATATCTTTTGCTTTGAAATTTTTGCCAATTGAGACAGGTTATTTCATTGAGACAGCCAGTAGGAGTGGTTTTACCTCTAACATCAACAAAAGCAATTCATTCAAAGCAAGAAGACTCACTTGTCTCTTTTATCTTCAGGATATGAGTTGCCTTACTCAAGAGAAGCTGTATGGCAATAGTCAAAGACAATGTAGGATGAAGACTTAATTGGGCTGGCCTTGAGAAGACAGCAGTGTGAGTCAAGACCAACATTATAATGTGTTGATTGATTAATTAGTTGGATGGTGGCAGTGCAATGTGGTAAAAATAATATATACCTAGAACTGTGGTTTTCATACTTTAGGGTGTATAACAGTCAACTGAGGAGCTTGTTAAAATCACCTGGCCCTGGGCCTTCCACAAAACTGATTTAGTACATCTGGATAGGTCCCAGGAACCGGAATTTTCAATAAACACCTTAGGACCAATTTTTGAGAAATACTGACCTAGAAACTCAAGTTCATGTGGAGACATTGATAGAATATGAGATTTAATACTATAAGAACTGGATTTGACTCATCTTCACCACTTATGAACTATGTGATCTTGGGCAAGATACTTAACCTATGAGTTCAGTTTCCTTATTTTTAAAATAGGTAAACATGTGATTATCTCATAGGATTATTTTTCGAAGTAACTGGAAAAAGATACTTGAAAATATATAGTATATTGTTTGGCACATAATAAACATATAACAAGTTTCCCCATCATGACATAACCTTAAGTGCTCCACAGAAACTTTTTACCCAAAAGTTCTACCACAGTAAGCTCCTGGAATTCCTACCAAAGAATCAGGCCTTTCAGTTAAAACACAGTCTTTAGAAAATACCTGTTGCAATTCAAGTAAGTCACTTGCAACTACTAATCCTTACCTGGTGCTTCCTGGGATGTGTTCTGTGGAACAGGAGTCCTGTGGAACATTAAGAGGTGGTATAAGAAAGATTTCATTAACAAATAACTTTGGAAAATGCAGGATTAAACAAAATCAATAAGGTTTTTCAGTGTAAGAATTCTCTGACCCATTAATATGTTAATGTACATTTTGTCTTCAAGAGTGAGGTTGTACATAAACATTTCCTAAATGTAATAGGAAAAACAGTCTGAATGAAGCATCTCAGGGGAACACATTTGGAATATATGACAAGTTTGCACACATTGAAGTTTTAGGTTTGCTAACAGAGAGCGATAAGCTAAGAGAGAAACGAGAATGGTGGATTTGGGAAAGAGGAAACAGGAAAACAGGTGGGATGTGGGATGGAGCCTAGGGAGGGTAAGTTCAAGTGAGAAGCTCATAGTGACTGAGGACATCTTGGGGGAGCCAGGGGCCCTGGGGGGTAGGTCTTAAGAAGAAACCTTCAAAGTCAAAATGGCTTAGTCATAATTTAGTCCAATACTGCTCAGCTAGAGGAACAAATTTCGTGCTTTCTATCTCTGTTTTTATTTTTACCTTCACCGCTTCCGGTTTGCCTGACTGAGGTCACCTAGGTACTCAGTGGGCTTCCAGGTGGCTCTAATGTAAAGAACCTGCCTGCTAATGCAAGAGACCTGAGAGACTTGGGTTCAATCTCTGGGTCGGGAAGATCCCCTGGAGGAGGAAATGGCCACCGCTCCAGTATTCTTGCCTGGAGAATCCCATGACAGAGGAGCCTGGCGGCTATGGTTCATGGGGTCGCAAAGAGTCAGATTCAACTGAAGTAACTTAGCTCATCACAGCACAGGTACTCAGCGGAAGTTAATTCCTCCTCCTCTCTTCCAAGACAGAAACCTTAACTAGATATTTCGCATATGTCAGCATTGGACTTGGAGCTAAGAATCGAAAGGTGAACAACTTATTGTTTATATCCTTGAAGAAGAACCATCTGGTAAGATAAAAATATAAAGAAACAGATGATCATACTTGTGTGATAGTATTTAGTTAGGTTATACATTCCATTTACAGTGAATGAGAGGTAGTATCTCAGGAATTGGAGGTATCAAAAATATTTCAGGTATAAAATTATAGTTGAGCTAATTCTTGAGAGGTAAGTGTTCCATGAAATGCAAAGGCTTAGAAGTATGAAGGATAACAGGGTTTTAGAGGACAGATTTTTTTCAGCTGGAAGCAGGGAACACACATATTTGATAGCGCCCATGTCTATTTTGTGGTGTAAGGGACTAGAGGTAAATTTGTAAAACAATGGTGCTAAATCTACCCTATAATTAATTATTTTCCATCCATGACATAGCAATGTTTATGAAAGAAGTCAGCACTTAGGACACTATGAATAGGGGAATCTAATGAGCTTTGTGGTCATCCTGATAGATGGACTTTCCGGGGAATGTACATCATCACTGCTAATTTTTTTTTTTAATTGAAGTATAGGAAGTATACTTGACTTACAATGTTATGTTAAGTCACTGCTGAATTTTGAGTGTCATCTATGCTCTTTGCTTACACTAGTTCTTGAATCAGATAGCCAATCTATTTTCATCTGAAATTAACTGCCCTTCATGAAGAAATGTGAAACTTTCTGTGAAACTGCCCAATGTGAAACTTTCTCTGACTACTGTGGTCATAGCACCATCTTTTTCTGAATTTATTTAGTGTTTAAATGGTCTAAAGAAAACATTAGACACATACCAACTCAACTCATTCACTAGAGTTTTCCTCTTATATGGAAATGATCCCTGAAAATTGCTTAAATCACCATTTAAATTGGTAGGGTCTGATCTGCACACTCTGAAATTCAAGAATTAGCTATTTTTTTCCTTTGCTTTTTTCTTTGGCTGTGTCCTTTCTTCCCTGGAGTAGTGGGGTCCAATGTTTCAATTTACATACTGACAAGCAGAGAAAATAGAAATTTTCTCCCTAAGCAGGGGAGACTATATGAAATTTGAGTTCAAGGGACATGTCTCATATCTCTTTTTATCATACCTGGTTTCCACTATTATTATTATTGTTAATTTATTATTATCATTATTTGGCAGCACTGCATGGCTTGCAGGATCCAGGGATCAAACTCGTGTTCCCTGCAGTGGAAGCATGGAACCCTAGCCACTGGACAATCAGGGAATTCCCTCCAATATTATTCTTTGTTGGTCTGTTGAAGAGTCAATGGAATTCAAATTTTGAAGATATACTTTCCTGAACAAAGATGTTTACTCATTGTGGAGGGACCCAGAGAAGCCATCTCTCTGCCCCAAGGCAAATGTCTCTGATAAACACTTGCTTCTTTTCTGTAAGGCTCTATGTATTTAAATATTTTGAAAAACAAAACCTGGAATTTTGTGAAATAAAACTGTTTTCCTCTAAAATTCAGGAATAAAGAGTTTTAAAATATGTAGAGATAAAAATATGAAGAGATAAGAGTCTATAGACTTATTAATTATTTTAAATTCTGGCAGTGAAAAAAGAAATAACAATGTTAAGAGCTACTGATGTATATGCCTCCAGTGCTTTTTTGACAAAATGTAGAAGAGAAAAGCAGAATGCTGTCTCCTTCATAACTGCTATTACTTTAGGCAAAACTTTGGCCACAAGGTCTGCTGCCTTGCCTCTCTGATTTTCTTATTTCAACAATTGCTCTAAATTCTGGGTAAATTAATTTTCCCTCAAACTGAAAGGTCCTTTTAATAATTTCTTGAATGTTCACATCATTGTCATTAATGGGCTTTGTTCTCTTCACTGTAGGATAACTTCTTTATATACTTGTCTTTTCAAATGCTTTCTTCCCATGAATAGACATCATAGTAAGTCACTTGAAAAAATCTCCTGTAAATATGGATTTTTTTCAATATTATCAACCATTGTCTCATAATTTTCTTTCATAACTCTGACTTGGAATTACAGAAACCCTGGTCATGAATACCAGGTCAAATTCTATACTTGTAGCTTGAAAAACCAGCTTGATAATAAATACAAAGCTTATTGTAGCTTAAAAAAAAACAAGAGTAAAACATCAGTATGGGTTAGGATTCTGAAGAACTTATTTCTTAAGTATCTTTTGTTCTCACTCTATACTTCGAAGTTTAAACTGAGAATTCAAGATAAAAATATGAATAGTTTAGAGTTCAGGGAAATGTCACTTCTGGAGACCATATTCTTGAGAAGATTTTTTTTTTTTTAATTACCAAGAGAGGGATTCTGGGTAGTGTAATGTTAAGATCTGAAGGCTTTGGTGAATGACATACCAGACTGTTGTTAGTCTGTCGGCTCTTCCACTGGTTAGCTATGTAACTTTGTGTCCTCATCTATAAACTGGGGATAACACAGCTACTTCAAAGGTCCTTTATGAAAATTAAATGAGACAACTCATATAAAGTGCTCAGCAGTTTCTTACACATATCAAGTTAGCTATTATTTTAACAGATGGAAGTAGTGTTGGTTGTAAAATATGTAATCTAATGTTAATTTTGTGGTCTGAAGCGTTTAGTTATCAAAAGGATTTTTACAAAACTTTTATTTATTTACATTTTATTTTTTGGGGTCTGCTTTGGGTCTTTGTAGCTCTGTGGGCTTTTCTTTATTTGCAGTGTGTGGGCTTCTCATTGTAGTGGCTTCTCTTGTTGAGGAGCACAGGCTACAGTAGTTGCAGAATGTGGGCTCTGTAGTTGAGGCTCATGGGCTTTAAAGCATTCAGGCTTCAGTCGTTGTGGTGCATGGGCTTAGCGGCTCTGCAGCGTGTGGAATCTTCCCAGAAAAGGGATCAAACCTGTGTCGTCTGCATTGGTAGGTGGATTCTTATCCACTGTACCACCAAGGGAGTCTGGATTTTTTTTTTCTTTTTGTGGCGAGGGCACCCAAAACCAGATTCTTTTGTAATTTTGTCATTGAAATGTTCTGAAATATACCTTGATGTTTAAAAGAAAAAAAAATTACTATTATTTTTGTCCATGTTTGCCTGTTATTTTGGCATTGTGTGAAATCTACAACTGGGAAACCAAGTAACTCCAGGAATGAGAAATTAGAAACTATTTTTTATAGGGCCCAAAGAAACTATTTTGGGGGTGACAGTGCTTTCATTTGGGGAACAAGGTAAGAACACAACTTTTCCAGGAAAGCTGTATGATTATTATTTTTGTGTCCTCCAAGAGGGTGGCCAGCCATGTAGAGAAGGTCAAACTCACACTGTCAGTTCTCAACTTAGAGAAACAAATCAAGCGACTTGAGAATAAATTTACAGGTCACACAATCAGTTGTGTCAAAAAGCACTTTATTCTTCTACAGGTAAAATTAATGTCTATCTTTAGCTTTTATTTCTCTGAGAGGCAGAGATTCAATTTCCATTTAATTCAGTTTTGAATCTAAATCCTAGAAGGTTTACATGGCACTCACTCACCAAGAATTTCTGGGTCTTAGCTCAAAGAGTTGGGTTCAGGATCCACACTCCAATCCATTTAAACATCTAGCACAATTGCTTTCTCATCTATCCCCTCACTACGCTTTACCATCCCCTAGTCTGGAAAATCTATGTTTAGCCTTTGGAGTAGATGTTATGTCTCCTCAACTGGTCTCCTTCCAATGTTCTTTAAATGGATAAACGTTATGCCCTGAATGCATCACAGATTGAATTTTTGAAATGCTTTGCAAGTAAGAAATCACATGTTTTATTTAAGAGCCATCAGAGTAATGTGACTGACAAGATATTTAATGATGTTAAAGAATTATTGTTTAAAATTTAAATGTGATAATGATATTTATTGTGGTTATATTTTCTTTAAAAAATGAGAGTCTTTTCCAGGTAGTGTATCTTGTACAACAAACCAACTGGTATGGAAAAAGGGAATCACAAAAGTCTTCATCTTAGAGATATACATATTGAATACTCAGTAGTAAAATTGTACGGTGTGCAGAATTTGTCTCCGAAACTACAGGGCAGAATCTGAGTAGCAAGGGTGTAGACTAAGATTGGCCTTGAGTTGATAATAGTTGAAACTAGGCAGTACCTAGATAGGAGTTTATTGTATTTGTCTCTCTGCTTTTATATCTTGTTTGAGAATTCCCATAATAAAAATATATTTAAGCCATAAGTTCTAAGAACCTCTTACAGCAATTAGAAAATAAGAATTGAATGCCTGTGGTCATCCTCACTATGGTCATCCATCCTTCCCTGAATAATGCATAGCTCTGACCAATTGTGAAGAATCACAGAGTGACAGTCAGTAAAAGCAAGACCAGGAGCTGACTGCGGCTCATATCATGAACTCCTTATTGCCAAACTCAGACTTAAATTGAAGAAAGTAGGGAAAACCACTAGACCATTCAGGTATGACCTAAATCAAATCCCTTACAATTATACAGTGGAAGCAATAAATAGATTCAAGGGATTAGATCTTATAGACAGAGTGCCTGAAGAACTATGGACGGAGGTTTGTGATCTTGTACAGGAGGCAGTGATCAAGACCATCCCCAAGAAAAAGAAATGTAGAAAGGCAAAATGGTTGTCTGAGGAGGTCTTACAAATAGCTGAGAAAAGAAGAAAAGCTGAAGGCGAAGGATAAAAGAAAAGATATACCTGTTTGAATGCAGAGTTCCAAAGAATAGCAAGGAGAGATAAGAAAGCCTTCCTCAGTGATCAGTGCAAAGAAATAGAGGAAAACAATAGAATGGGAAAGACTAGAGATCTCTTCAAGAAAATTAGAGATTCCAAGGGAATATTTCATGCAAAGATGGGCACAATAAAGGACAGAAATGGTATGGACCTAACAGAAGCAGAAGATATTAAGAAGAGGTGGCAAGAATACACAGAAGAACTATCCAAAAAAATCTTCATGACCCAGATAACCATGATGGTGTGATCACTCACCTAGAGCCAGACATCCTGGAATGCAAAGTCAAGTGGGCCTTAGGAAGCATCACTATGAACAAAGCTAGTGGAGGTGATGGAATTCCAGTTGAGCTATTTCAAATCCTAAAAGGTGATGCTGTGAAAGTGCTGCACTCAATATGCAAGCAAATTTGGAAAACTTAGCAGTAGCCATAGGACTGGAAAAGGTCAGTTTTCATTCCAATTCCAAAAAGGGCAATGCCAAAGAATGCTCAAACTACTGCACAATTGCACTCATCTCACACACTAGTAAAGTAATGCTCAAAATTCTCCAAGCCAGGCTTCAACAGTACGTGAACTGTGAACTTCTAGATGTTCAAGCTGGATTTAGAAAAGACAGAGGAAACAGATTAAATTGCCAATGTCATTGGACCATAAAAAAAGCAAATGAATTTCAGGAAAACATCTATTTCTGTTTTATGGACTACAGTAAAGCCTTTGACTGTGTGGATCACAATAAACTGTGGAAAATTCTGAAAGAGATGGGAATACCAGACCACCTGACCTGCATCCTGAGAAATCTGTATGCAGGTCAAGAAGCAACAGTTAGAATCAGACATGGAACAACAGACTGGTTCCAAACTGGGAAAGGAGTACTTCAAGGCTGTATATTGTCACCCTGCTTATTTAACTTATATGCAGAGTACATCATGTGAAATGCCGGGATAGATGAAACACAAGCTGGAATCAAGATTGCAGGGAGAAATATTAATAACCTCAGATATGCAGATGACACCACCCTTATGGCAGACAGTGAAGAAGAACTAAAGAGCCTCTTGATGAAAATGAGAGAGGAGAGTGAAAAAGTTGGCTTAAAGCTCAATATTCAGAAAACTAAGATCATGTTGGTCCCATCACTTCATCTGGGATGAAGCATCTGGTCCCATCACTTCATGGCAAATAGATGGGGAAACAATGGAAACAGTGAGACTTTGGTTTTGGGGGGCTCCAAAATCACTACAGATGGTGACTGTAGCCATGAAACTAAAAGATGCTTGCTCCTTGCAAGAAAAGTTATGACCAACCTAGACAGGATATTAAAAAGCAGAGACATTACTTTGCCAACTAAGGTCTGTCTAGTCAAGGCTATGGTTTTTCCAGTCTTCATGTATGGATGTGAGATTCGGACTATAAAGAAAGCTGAGCGACAGAGAATGGATGCTTTTGAACTGTAATGTTGGAGAAGACTCTTGAGAGTCCCTTGGATAGCAAGGAGATCCAACCAGTCCATGCTAAGGGAAATCAGTCCTGAATATTCATTGGACAGATTGATGCTGAAGTTGAAACTCCAATACTTTGGCCACCTGATGCAAAGAACTGACTCCTTTGAAAAGACCCTGATGCTGGCAATGATTGAAGGCAGGAGGAGAAGGGGATGACAGAGGATGAGATAGTTGGATGGCATCCCCAACTCAGTGGACATGAGTTTGAGCAAGCTCTGGGAGTTGGTGATGGACAGGGAAGCCTGGTGTGCTGCAGTCCATGGGGTTGCAAATAGTCAGACATGACTGAGCGACGAACTGAACTGAACAGAGTGACATAATATTCTTGGAAAGGGGAAATCCTGTTAATATAACAAAGTTTCATCCTATTACACAAACTAGTAAGTCAGTTCAGACTTTGGATATGTTTATTTAATGATTAAAATTGTGAAATTTTGATATTTTCCTAGTATCCATTGGTTATATATTCACCATATTAGATATGCAAGGCAACGCAGAAAGCTTGGAGCTGTGAAAATACTTTGTAGGCTTGAGGATAATTTTTAGTCAACCAATTAAGGCAGCAGGTTTGGGGACAGGTGTAGTGTAGAAATTACATCATATAGTTATTGTGCACAGTTCATCTAATGGAAAAAAATTTCCAATTTATGGCCTCTGTTGCTGAGAGTTTGTGTAAGTTGATCTAACCACACTCTTGAAAATGTAACAAGCTCCTATAAGAGACAGAAGTCAGTACATGTAAAACATAGTATTAAAATAAAGTAGTGCTAATGTTCATATCAATATAAAAAAAGACAAGGCAGCTACTGTGCAGGCTATAGAATATTTAGCAATATAATGGCTGATTTAATCCCTGGTTTGTCCCCTATCATAGAGAATTTATCCCTAAAACATTTATTGAGCACCTCCACTATGCAAAGAACTGGACAGGAGAAGACGATACACAGACTCAGACATGGCAGTCATGGTATGGTAGATAACTGGGGGTACAGTCTGGACTACTTCTGATAACCCTCTCATCCTCTCACTCTCCCAATTTTTTTAAATTAAAATTAAGATCAGAATTTAGAAAATTCTGCAAAACATTATTTATAATTAGCTTGAAACATTTAGGAACATATATATTTATTCCCCTTAATGACAAAGAGTAACTAAGATGAGCAGCCACTGGATATTATTATTTAATGCATTACTCTTCTTTGATAATCTTGAAATTCAGAGCTAGGTGTAGGAGAAATGGTGTTTTTCTTCTTAACTCATTTATTCTCACACCCATTTCTTCTTTTCTTCACTTCTTATGTCCCTGCTAGAGCGACAGTGAAAATTATTTTAATTTCTAAAAGGCACTTCTGTGGGAGAGAGGAAAAAAAAAACGTTACAGTGAAATAAATGTTGGAACAGGCAGAGTGTCCTCTATGAAGGACATTGAAGTAGCTAATAGTTCCCCTAAGAGATTACCAGTGGAGTGGTCTTGCATGAAAGAAAGGTGGCATGAAAGATCATTGCTTCAGTTATTATTAATGGATTGCTATTCCCACAAAGATCATCTGGGGAATGGTTCTGATTGGTCAACTGGAACCATCAAAGGTAGTTTGTTTAGCTGTGTGACTAATGCCACTGTTTTCAAGGTCTCCTCATGGCACTTCAATTAGATGGAGGCTGTGGCAGTTAGAGAAGCTTTCTTGAACTCTTTGCTGAGTTTCAGGAAAGGAAAACTTTTCCATTAACTGTGAAGTTAAAAAAAAATCCTATAATGTATTTCTTAACTAGATTAGAAACCAGAACCCTGGTAGGCTTTTGTTTAGCTATTTTGCTGAGGGTGTTCTGCTAAGGCCATGCAAAAAATGAATAATTCAGATTGAAAACCTTAGCATTTTACTTAAAAGCCTTATTTTCATTTTTGGAAAATGTGACAGCAAAAATTAGTACTGGCACTTCTGTTTCAATAATGGTGGTGATGTTTAAATGACAACAAATACATAATTGGACTTATATGCACATTTATGGACACAAAAATGTCATTACCTATTTTGGTGGAACATTTTACACTTACTCTATAAACAACAAAAATCAGCTTAAGTTGTTTTTATCTATAAGCAATGAATCAATGTGAGAAACGCTTGTGGCATTCATACTTTGAGAAAAATATCCTTTTTTCTCCTTTCCCTGATTTTGAAAGGATGAAATTGTTTGTTTTAAATAAGACCCTTGATGAATCCTCCTTAAATAAATATTAATTCATTTTCATAACATTCCTGAAGGTCCTGTGAAGATCAATAATTAGACTCCTCCTCAAATTAGAAGGTAGTTTAGAGACAACTGTAGCAGAATAATTCTATGTTTCTCTCAGTTTGATTGAGGTGAAATTGAACATTATAAGGTATGAGATTTAGCATTTTATGGTGAGGACAGACAAAAGAGATTAGGAAATAGAATGCTGTGAGAGGAATGGGGAACTCATTGATACAACCTTGGGTACCAATCATTTTACCCATGGAAGACATAGGATAAATAATGATATAAAACAACAAAGAAAAAGAACTATTCTTCTCTCAACTACTGCACAGATATTCATATTAATATTAAAAATAAAATAAATTTATGTATTAATAAGAAGTATGATTTTGACCTCAAAGATTTGTTATGAATTCCTGGCTTACTAAATCCCAAAAGTGAGGTTTGCATATTTCCATGCCTCCTTGAAGCTTCTGAGATACATGTCACAAATATCTTTTTAAAAAAGATATTTTTTAATATATTTTAATATTTTTAAATTTTCATTAATTTTTAATGAAAGTATAGTTGCTGTACAATATGATACCACTGTGCAATATAATAATTCACAATTTTTAAGAGTTACACTCCATTTACAGTTATGATAGCAAATACTCTTATTATTACTTTTTGTTTGCCAATCTTTTGGCATTATACTGTATGATCCATTTGTTAACTTGAATTAAATTTTTTAAAAATATATGGTGCCTTGGTAGGTGTTTTCCTAGATGTCACTAACCTTAAAAACTACACATGCATTCAACTTTGGAGTAGACATTAAATATTGATAAGTTTCTCCTGGAGACCACTATTAGTTGGGACATATGAGCAAATAAGCCTTCCCAGTTGGCTCAGATGATAATGAATCCACCTGCAACACAGATGTGGATTCGATCCATGGATCTGGAAGATTCCCTGAAGGAGGAAATGGCAACTTACTCCAGTGTTCTTGCCTGGGAAAACCCATGGACAGAGGAGCCTGGCAGGCTACAGTCCATGGGGTTGCAAAGAAATTGTACATGACTTAGCGACTAAACAACAACAACAAATGGATAAATAAACTCTGAGAAATAAATATACAAAACAAATAGCTATAGCTATGTTAAGATTGACTGTCCTGTCTTTAGCATTTTTATAGGATTAATGTGTGTCTTTTCTTTTGCATGGCTCAATAAAAATGTGGCTTGCTGCTGTTTGCTATTTTCATTCCCTGCTTCTTCTTTGGCTCAGGTAATTCTCCAATCCTGTTACAATTCAAGAGCCCTCAGCTGTTCCTGCATTAAATACAGCTCACACTTCACCAACAGATGGTTCAGTACAATTTGTGTTTGTCTCAGGTCCTATCCGCTTCCCAGATGACTCAGCAGTAAAGAATCTGCCTGCCAATGCAGGAGACTTGGGTTCGATCTTTGGGTCAAGAAAAGCTCCTCAAGGAGGAAATGGCAACTCACTCCAGTATTCTTGCCTGGAAAATTTCATGGGCAGAGGAGACTGGCAGACTACAGTCCATGGGATTCTCAAAAAGTCTGTCACAACTGAGCAACTGGGCATGGGACGGCACACAGGTTCTGCCTAGGAATGCAAGCTGTCTCGAATGCAGTCCAGAGTAGAACCCTGGTAGCTGGCTTACAACCCCTCTCTCGTCATAGTCTTTCTTGGTCACTTAGTATCCCCATGCCTTTTTCTTTCCTAACAAATTCAACCCCAACAAAGACTTAAAGACCACAATACAGTCTAAATCAATGATATTGCTTAGAGGGTTAGATCTCTCAGGTACATCTACACTTACTAGCTGACATGAGTTTTAGATAATAAAATTATTCTCTATTGGTAGAATTTCAGACCTCTAAAGACATATTCGAAAAGATTCTGGGGGTGGTTCAGATGAGTCAAAGAGTCTTGTCCAGCACCTCAGAAAACACTCCCAGTCTCTTACTTTGCTTACTTATGAGATTAGTTCTGGTGAGGCACAACGTCCCTTCTCCAAACCATCTCTCTCCCCCCACCTTTATGCTGGATATCAGGGAAACCTCCGCTAAGAAGCTTTTCTTGATTAGTCTCACCATGCTTCAGCCAGCCTGTTTAAATTCTGGCCTACTCTTCCACTGTTATCAGGCTGTTAAAGACCTCCAAGGTCCTGGGCCTCACACTTTTATAGACCTACCCCACATCATATCACATAAAAATGCACTGACATCCCACTTCAACTATATTTTTTTTCTGTAAAAATAATTTAAAAGGATTATAATACCTCTATGTCCAAACTTCTTAGCCTTGTATAACTTGTTTAAGATTGACTCTAACTTTTTTGGTAATCATCGTACATTCTCAGAAATTTTGGTGATGAAAAAATATATCTTACTCTTCTTTTAATGTAATGAAATTTCATGAATATTAAATTTCACAGGAAATAAAGAAGACATTAAGGGTGACAGTTTGTGGAAATTTCAATTAAGCACTTATTAATTTACTTTTAAAGTTTTTGTATTGAAAATTTTTTACAACATGTTTTTTTACAAATGTTTTTTAAACATTTTTACAAATGCACTCATTGTTAAAAAATTATTCTATTGAAGTATAGTTGATTTAAAATGTGTAAATTTCTGTTATACAACAAAGTGATTCAGTTATACACGCATATATTCTTTTCCATTATGTTTTATGACAGGTTATTGAATATAGTTCCCTTTGCTATATACTTCAGGACCTTGTTTATCCATCCTGTATATAATAGTTTGAGTCTGCCAATCCCAAACTCCCAATCCTTTCCTCCCCCAACCCCTCACCCTTGGCAATTACAAGTCTGTTCTCTATGTCTGTGAGTCTGTTTCTTCAGAGATACTCCTTTTAATGATATCTATATATCAAGCAATGTACTGGCAGATGAAGTTAAGAAGTTGAAAAGACAAAGTGTCTGTTCTGAAAGAGTTCAAGATGTGAGCAAGGTGTTTAAGGAAATAATACTCATGCAGGGTGAAAGGTGCACTAATAACAGCATTAGGGACATACAGACGGCTGTGATTAATTGGGCCCAGCCCACTTCTCAGAAGAAGTGACTTTTGAGCATAATGGTGACTGACTTCAGACATTCCTAGATTGAAGAGTCTGTGGCTTAGGATCATTTGTGAAAGATGTCTCATTGATTATTTTCACATTCTATTTTTTAACTAATACAGTCTTGAGTTCTTGTAGAAATCTGGAACATTATCCACAATTGGTCTGATACAATTTTTAACCTGTTGGGCCACCTTCTTTCCAGAGCTTCCTTTCCACTGTGTGGGCTTCCCAGGTGGCTCAGTGGTAAAGAATTTGCCTGCCAATGCCGAAGACTCTGGTTTGATCCCAGGTCGGGAAGATGCCCGGAGGAGGAAATGGCCACCCACTCCAGTATTCTTACCTGGGAAATCCCATGGACAGAGGAGCCTGGCAGGCCACAGTCCATGGTGTCAGAAAGAGTCAGATACAATTTTGCAACTAAATAACAGTAACAACAACATCCTTTCCATTGTAGAAATAGAATATAAACAGCAAGATGATTCAGTTGCATGTGATCCTAAGAGAGAAACTTCGAGGTCAGTCTATCATGATCCCATCAAATAGGTGAGGAAATAAAAATTCAGGAAGGGAAGTCATTTGCTTAAGATCAGACTGGTAGTAAAATGGCAGAGCTGGAAATCAGCCTACCATCTGTGTGACTCCACAACACTTAACTTCACCAGTCTATAGATTGGGACACTACATGCACATTCCCAAACTCATTTTTATGGCTGCTCTTCTCTTAAGTTGGTGTCTAGTACATTTTTCTCATTAATTTCCTTCTCTGATGATGAAAGTCTTTTAGAAAGAAGAGGGAAAATACCCCTCTCCATACTCAGGAAGAGGTAAAAACTTACATCAGGAAAAGATAATTCGTAAAGGAAAAAATGTTGAGCATAATATAATTCCCCCGATATTCCAAGCTTTTCCCAAAGCTTCTTTTATAAAGTGACAAGCATTTCCATCTTCACCCTACATTTTTGCCTACTTTAGCAAGAAGTATTTTGCTTGATACATAATTTTTAATAAGGGAAGATACATCCAAACAAAAAAGCTATAATATGTCAAATACTTAAATGAATTTTAGGATGGAAGTTAAATAGAACAATAAGAGTATTCACATTATAATAACCATTTTTGATGATCCCATTTTAAGATCTTGTTAGAGGCTGAGAATAGAACCCATACAAACATTGAGTTAGTGAAAGATACTATTAGCAAAAATTCCTCCAAGCTATGAAGATTAGTCTTTGCTGTAAGTTAGGATAAAATTCTGTTAGAGGAGTTCTGATTTTAGTATTGTGTAAGCTGTTTTCTTAATACATATCTACCCTCTGCCTAGGTGATAGTCATGAAATAAGGCATAGATAATGCATTTAGTAACACTGAGCTGAATCATGCAAAACATAATTTGTGTGCAATTTTGGGGAGTGTAAAATAAAAGTTGTTTTAAATGTCAGAAAAAAATATCCATAAAAATAAAGCATTCTAATCAGAGAAAAAATTCAAAAGCTTGTGTCATAAAGGAAAACAATTTACGTGTGCCAGTACCCTTAATAAGTGCCCCAAAGCGTTCCAGGGCTGTTACATTCTCTAATGATATTACAGTATGTGGCACATCTCATCTAATCTGTTAGTAAAATCCTAAAGTCACTTATGTCAGTCTCTAATGCAAGCCAAATGAGTCTTTCCAGTAATAAGAAGCTTCGCAGAATTAGTTTTCGTTTTGCAGAAAATTGCCATTGGGGCTGGCACTTTTATCTAAAAATTTCACTCGTGCATAAGCAAAAAACTCATATATTATTTGGTTACATTCCATCAGTATGAGAAATAACATTGTGAGAATTCTATGCATGCTAATGATATATAGAAATCCACCTGCTTTCAGATAAAATGAGTTTAATTTTCTGTTGCCCACTGCCTGGTTGGCCTTTCATAAATTACTTATGCACAGCTATTATTAAAATAGAGGGAAAGCAAATTAGAAAGTCCTCCTATCTCTCCACTGGATTTAGCCAAGGCAGGGCTGTGACAGCTAGAGTCAGCGTTTTTGAAAAAATTCTGCTCTCTTGAAAAATTTTGCATCTCTATACAATTCTATACCACTGTTGTAAACGTTCTGACCTGCCTTCTTACCAAATTAACCTAAATCCTTTCTATTTTTCAACATTAATGGAATCCTCTAGAGTCCTGCTGATATATATTAAAATATATTTATTGGTTAATTTGAATTCCAGCATTTTGTACCTCATTTCCAGCACTCCTGTTATATCTGAAAAGCTTTGAGCTTTAGCATTAAAAACTTACAAATTAAGATACATACAGTACATCTTACAATTATCAGATCAAAACAACTTTTATTGGCGTATAGAATGGCAAATTTAACTTTCTGATAAAATAGAAAATGAAGGTTGTCTGTGTGAAAGAGTTAATTGGATTTCAAAGAATGTTGTCTAGCTGATGGGGGGAGGTCTTTATTGGTCAATGAATACTTGACCTCTTGGTTTTAAGGACAGGTGAAAAGTTTTTATTTTCAGAGGGTTTTGAAGCCCAAAGTTCTTAATAATGTGAGTCTAATTTCTGTCAATATTACTTTGTTCAATTAAGATCACAGATTTCTTAGAATATTGGTGACCATGTCTTTGAAGCCTGAATAAGTATTGATGAAGCTCTAGCCTTGCAACACCATGGTGTTAAAAAAGTTATCAAAGCACTGTTTTGAAAAGCAACTTCAACTCCAGATCATATTATAAAAGATGAAATAAAGAACATTCCCAAGCTGTTTCATAAAATGTCAATATAAACTGATTTTTAAAAAACAGAATTGCATTCTGTGTTGGGGAGGATGGTTACCATATTCAAATGCCATTTGATCTAATTCTGAAAAATTAAACATGCTCATTAGTTTCTGTTGTTAAGATCTTCATAGTGTTTTGATACAAGCTTTGCATATAACTAAATGGAGTTTTTAAAATAATGTCTTGACAGTATAAGTTATTAATGCAAATAAAATTCAAATGAGTATTTGTGGTGTATGTCTAGGGTGAAAGTAGAGCAGTCTCAGGAAAGAATGGTGGAATGGGGAAAGGAGACACATACCTCTTTTTCTCCTCATCCTTGCTCTGAATCCAAACTAGCCATTTTCTTTCTCTTTGGGAGAAATACTTCAAACAAAGGTAACAAACGTACTTACGCTGATATCCAAAATGGATGCTGAAAAGGACTACCAAGCAAACAAAACCTAGCAATACAACTAAAAAGAATACAAGTGATTTTGGAAATCTGCTGCTGTAAGACACTAGAGGCAAATATCATTTTCAGGTCCGTCCACAGAGTTTTTCAAATGGGGTCATCTCTCCTGTCAAAGTTTACTGACAGAATAGTTTCTCCTTGAGAAAAGTGGATGAAAAAATACTATGTGTGTATTCAGCATTATTAATTCTAAAATCCAGTGTGTAGTTATATGGTATTATGTTGCCTTTGAAATACATTTATTCTGAAATTTGAGAAGTGGAATTTGTCAAATGTATCAAAAAGAATACAGAGTTTGAGATCAGTGAGCTACTTGAATCATGATATGTTAATCCTCTGTTTATAAAATACTTAACTAGTTGAATTTTCTTAGATGACTTGTGTTTTACCTTGGCAATGGTGGTTTGAGCCAAAAAATCCCCTGGAAGACAAATAATTAGTGTGTGATTACTCCCCAGGCAACTGCGTAAAACCTAACACCTGCATGAAAAGAGAAGCATCTATTCTTTTAGATAGTTTAAGGTAACAGAATGGTTGGCACTTTGTAGACACAGCTTCCTGTCAGTTGTAAGGATTGTGGGCTGGGAAGAAACTTAAATCTAAATTGAAAATAGGAGATGAATTAATCTATTAGGATAATTCAGGCAAAAAAGCTAAAATAAACTTTTGCAAGTAAATCAATCACATGCTATTCCTTAAAAACTAAAGATTGCTTTTCCTATAAACTTTTGCTTTGAATTAATTCATCATTTAATTGTTCAGTTTTTTCACTGTAAATGACTTGAAAGGCGGCATGAACAAAGTTGTGAAAAGCTAGGAACTTTTGTATCTAACAGACTTTATTTGAAACTTGACTACAGCGTTATAGCTGGGTAGGTCCATAACCTCATTTAAGCATCAGTTTCTTCTTTTGTAAAAGTGGGATAATTCAGTTCAGTTCAGTTCAGTCACTTAGTCGTGTCCGACTCTTTGCGATCCTATGGACTGCAACACGCGAGGCTTCCCTGTTCATCACCAACTCCTGGAGTTGCTCAAACTCATGTCCATTGAGTCAGTGATGCCATCCAACCATCTCATCCTCTGTCATCCCCTTCTCCTGCCTTCAATCTTTCCCAGCATCAGGGTCTTTTCCAATGAGTCAGTTCTTCATGTCAGGTGGCCAAAATATTGGAGTTTCAGCTTCAACATCAGTCCTTCCAATGAATATTCAGGGCTGATTTCCTTTAGGATTGACTGGTTTGAGCTCCTTGCTGTCCAAAGGACTCTCATGAGTCTTTCCCAACACCACAGTTCAAAAGCATCAATTCTTCCTTTGTAAAAGTGGGATAATACTTTACGTTTTTTGGGAGGATTGAATAGGTCATGTATGAAAATGATTGATTAATGGGTATGTAGGTGCTCAATAAAAATTAGACTTTCTTTAGTGCATTTAACCAACTTCAGGTATATAAGACTTTAAAATGGGCTTCAGAGTTTATATATTTTTGGTAGTTAATTATAGATGTTATTTCCACACATAACTTCTCTTTAGTCAATTGTAAGTATGTAAAAATTTTTTTGCTGTTGTACTTAAATGTAATATGTATTTTTACAGTGTATTATTATGATTTCCTTAAAATTCCTCAGTACATACATCCGAGATGGAGAAAAGAGTTTTTTTCTTTAGAAAGGACAAGGATTTTGAAAATACAAAGGATTTCAATACATTCTTAAATAAGAAAATACTTGAGTTCCTTGTAGAATATTTGAGAATTATACAATGATATAAATTGAAAAAAGAAAATATTCTTTCTTTCCGTATTCCAAAGACATTTGAAGATGCTGTCAGTTTATTTCTATGCATATCCATATTTTTTAATAAAACTGAGATCATATTACATTTACTAAGATTTGATAAACATTTCATTTAATAACATATTAGTCCTTTCTCATGATAAATATTTTTATAAGCATAATTTTTAATGACTGAAAAATGTGATAGTTGCTCAGACATGTTTGAACCTTGACAACCTTCTGGACTGTAGCCTACCAGCCTCCTCTGTCTATGGGATTCTCCAGGCAAGAATACTAGGGATGCTATGCCCTTCTCCAGGGGATCTTCCTGACCCAGGGATTGAACCTGGGTCTCCTGCATTGTAGGCGGATTCTTTACCATCTGAGCCACCTGGGAAGACTGCAAAATAGTCGATTGAATAATCTTATAATTTACCAAACCATTTACTATTTTTGGATGCTTAGATTGTTTCTAATTTAAGGTTATTACATAAATTTATTTAACTAACAAATTTTTATCTGCATTTTTTCTGTCTCCTTCGTTGGTAACATAGTTGTCAATTAATATAGACATTTTTGAGGTGTTTGGAATTTAATGCCAAACTCCACAAGAGTTATAATACCTTATATTCCCACAAGTAAAATGCAAGAAAATCCTTCTCAAATGCCCATTGCATAAATTGAGCATGTTATTTTTTGAAACTTTTGTGGATTTAATAAATGACAAATTCTATTTCTATCAAAGGTGTATTAGTAAACCAAATCAGCACTGGACATTATCAACAGAACAAGGTCATTTTTTATTAAAGGTTTTGGTGAAATTTATTTTTTGAATGAAATGTATATTTGTTTTTACTAGAACTTTTTAAAACTGTTAGTGGGCTTGAATAATTTTTTTCTATGTTTATTGGAATTTGAATTGTCTTCTTTGGTGAATCATCTCCTGTCATCCTTTTATCATTTAGCTATTGGTGTGTTTATTTTTTACTTCTTGACTTATAAGAACTACTTATATAATAAAGTAAAAATCATTTGATATTTTGCATTTATTGTTAGCATTTTAATATTATGATGTTTTTAAATTAATATAGATTTATATTTTTATAGTTAAAAAATAGATCCTTTTCTTTATTTATAACAATAAAATTTCCATGCTTTAATAAATATTATTTCCAAAATATTACTCAGAGTAGAAAAATTATTGCTTAAAATTAATTCTCCTTTTATAGTTTTACTTTTCACATTTTATACAAACTATCTGAAATTTATTTTTGTATTTATGAAGAGGTAGGGTGTTAGATGGGTTTTTTTTCATACAGTAGGCCACATTTTCCCTACCTCTTGTATTGGATTTCTCGTGGATTTTTGGCAGTTTCTGACTTACTTCTCAGTTATCAGTTAGACTACCTATTTATCTTTTGGTAGTTTTCCCCTAATATTGTGCACTTTTGTGCAATAGAAATTTTTGTCCTTTTATCACTATTTTGGCAATAATAAAGTAATAATTACAATAAATGATAATTATGATTAGGATAAGAATGATCACCAAGTCAATGACTGATTTGTGTCCTTGGGTAAGCTACTTACCTCTTGGGGTAAGTAAAGTGGGAAGCATCTGTAAAATGAGAACAGTATGTGAACATGATGATTGACTCTTCAGTAAGCATTTCACTCAAACTCTTTAGCAGCCAATTATGATAGCCTTTTCATACTTAACAGTGATTAGTTTAGATAAGGTTCTGAACCAGTTGGGCCAATAAAACTTGAGAAAAGTCTTACTCAGTCTTCTGGACAAGAAGCTTCCTGCGCTTTAACAGATGGGTAGAAGTGGTTTCAGTCTGTCTGCTTGTCTGTCTGTCTCTCTGACACACATGCGTTTCCCTTTCACATGGATGAGGAATTCCATTCCCCTGTATTCTACTGGCAGTCATCTTGAGATTATGAGACAAACCAGCCTGAGGACACTATAACCGACTGAAAGAGAGGGAACAGCTAGGAAAAGAACAGAAGATGGGGCCTGGAGCCCTTATCTGTCCTTGAAGCCCACACTGCTTCTGGCAGGTTACTGTTACTTGCAACTGAAACCATCCTGACTGATACATATTGTCTCTTCCCCGTTCAGCATGATAAGCAAATAAAAGCATGATTCCATGGTGCTTTAGAATATCACCAGGATGTGCCAAAATGTGGTTGTCATCATTAAGATGTCATTAGATATGAAATATTGCTGTCATTATGCATGAGTTAGTTGATCACACATCTCTTTTAACAAAATGTTTTGAGAATGCAGCTTCAATATATTTACTTAGTAGATGCATTACTGTAATTATTATAAATATTTATGTGATATATAAAAATATACATTTATAATAAATTAGCATTGCATATTATATTCATTATAAAAATTCACAAAATAGGAAGGAACTAGGAAGAGATAAAGATGAAATGACTAATTTAAAAATAATTTTATTTTATTCACTTAATAAGGTTACAGAAAACTCTTCCCCACTAATAGCATCATTATTAAATTTGTTTATTTATTTTATAAAATTATCTACTGGATCACACACCATTACCTAATCCTTATTGTCTCAGGAAGGGTCAACAAATCATGAACAGTTGTTTTTTTAAAAAAAAGTCACAACTCCAAATTCTTTTAAGTACTTCAAGTACTTTTAAGTACTTTTTGAAGAAGTTACCAACAAAATCTGTAATATACTAGGCTTCCCTCCCAATCTAAATTCAGGTATATTGTAAAGACTTCATTCTTTAAAGCAATATCTGTATGGATATTTGGCCTCATGCATAAATTTCAATAGGCCATAATAAATTTGTAAATGAATTAAGGCTTTCCTGTTTATCCTTGGAACTGCTAAAACCACATACTTCCCTTAGCCAAACTGACAAACCTTTTATGATAGGCTGACCAATTTAGAGTGTCAGTGTCAACTGTATATTAAACACTGTAGGGTTTCTTTTATTCCTTTTTAAAGATAAAGATAAACTCATTACTTCTCCCATATGTCAATAGATTTTCTATGTCCTCCTGGCATATCAGTTCCCTGCAAAGGAATCCACTGGTTAGATATCAATTATGAACTGATTAAAAAATCTAACTTTTTTTTCCAGAAAGAACCATCATGAGCAAAACAATTGAAAGTCAGTCCTAGGCAATAGAATATTCTAGTTAATAAACTACTATGAATGTAAGGGCTTTTGTTTTTATTCTGGCCACAATATTATAATCACAATCAGAAGCACCAAACTATAGTAGTTGGTGCTAATGTAGAAATGAAGAAATAGCCATGTTAAATCGATGAGATTACTTCTGCCAGATAAGGCGGGTAGAACTAGGAATTTATCATAGTGTAACAAAACCATATGAAGTATTTTCTTAAATGCTTTCCACATCAATAAAAAGCCACTAATATTATAATATATTATATATCATATGTATAATATATAATACTATAATAGAAAATTGAGTAATATATATTTTTAGAAAAATTCAGATGATTTTTAAAAAGTTAAATGTAGTTATATCTGGGTATTCTGAACTCTTGGAAAGTGAATTGTACTCTATAGCCAGACTGTACTCTTCTTTTTTTTTTTTTTTGTACTCTTCTTAATGATTTATTCTGTTGTTCAGTTGCTCAGTCATGTGTGATTCTTTATGACCCCATGGACTGCAGCACGCCAGGCTTCCTGTCCTTCACTTCTCCCGGAGTTTGCTCAAAGTCATGTCCATTGAGTTGGTGATGCTATCTAACCATCTCATCCTCTTAAGGATTAAACCCTCAATATAATCAACCTTTTTATTATATTTTACTTTTTCCAGTATGAGTTTTAATCATTTGTGTACCAAGGAAACACTTCCAAGAGGCTTTGGTGGATTCCTCTAGACTGCTCCTGTGATGTGTGTGAGACTGCTCCATCCGTAAAGAACTCTGTACACAGTTACCCTTTTTGAATCCTTGCTTTGCATTTTATGGTGTTTCTACCTTTTCTTTTTTTTCTTTATTGTCACGTCTTGTTAATATACTAAGCTCTGCTTGTATGAAATACCCTTCTACAGTCCTTCTCTCCCTTCCTAGTTTGCTGCTTCAGATCAGTTTTTATCTGGAAACAGATTATAAATGTTCTTAAACAACTAGATTGGTTTGGATTATTGACATGAGGTCTCTCCTCTAAGCAGAGTGTGTCAATTTTACTGCCTGTGTGTTGTAATATATCATTTAATAACTTAATATTCCTTTTTGGCTTCGAGATAGGTGAGGAGGCCACAGACCCATGCTTCAGGATGGGTAAATGGTTACTCTGATACTCGATGTTTTCTGCTTTTGACTTGATGGCAGTGGATTCCTTGAAACCAGTTGTGTCTCTGTGTTGATTGTTAAGCCTTCACTCACAAAGGATGATTACAATGCATTTCCTCTTATACCAACTTCTTAAATGAACTTTTCTCTGAATATAGGCTATGACAAAACATATAAACGTACTAAGAAACACCAGAAAGGAATCCTGCACTGAACACTAGTGACACCCTACTGAATTCTTAAAAATTCTTTTAATCTAAGACCAAATTACAATGTATTAATACACTTGGGATTGTTTCTTTTTGACTTCTGGAAACTCAGAGTCATTGTCTAAGTTTTTGGCTGAGATAAAGTAAGAAATAAATAAATGGAAAATTAAATTTTTTTTATTGTTTGTCCTACAATAACTTTTAATTTATTGGATTATTTATTGAAATTAGAGTTGACAGTGATATTTGAAGTGCCTCTTATAATAGAGATTTTTTTTTGCAATTTTAAAATTATTTAAGGTCCATTTTGCCAAGAAGTTACAGGAATTTGTAAATCACATAGAAAGAAGTCCAATAGTATTAGTTTCTGTATGCTTTGTATTTTACAACTTCCAAAGCATTCGCTCCATAATGTGATTTTTTTAGATCTCAGAACAATGTCAAGAGGTAAACGGGGCAGGTATTATCACTATTTTACAGATGAGAAAACTGAGCCACGTTAAGACTGCAACTAATGGACAGACAGACCAAGGAGGTCACATACCCAGCTTGTAACTGGTAGAATTTAGATGTGAATGTGAGTCTAGTCAGTGCCTTTTTTCCCTTCAGTTGCTGCCTGAGGAGTGGTTCATAGAAGTCCTGATATGAAAACGAATGTTTAATAAAAACCTGTTGATTGATTGGTATGGAAGCAAGTCATGTCTAATTGAAGTGAGAGGAGGCTGGCAAGGATCTCAGAATAAGTCTGGAGAGAATCTGAGATGTGCCTGTGCATTTTATTCTTGGCCATTGCTATGTGCTATTCCTATGAAATGGCCCAGGAATACTTCTTCCCTGGCAGTGTCCATAGCTGCTGCATGTGGACCAGCTCTCCACGGAACTAGGATTAAGGGAGGGCCATGGCTTCCCAGGTGTGTATGCTTCAGTCACTCAGCTGTGTCTGACTCTGGCTTCCCAGGTGGTTCACTGGTAAATAATCTGCCTGCCAATGCAGGAGATGCAGGAGACGAGGGTTTGATCCCTGGATTAGGAAGATCCCACAGGTAAAGAAATGGCAAACCCGTTCCAGTATTATCGCCTGGAAAAATCCCACGGACAGAGGAATCTGGTGGATTACAGCCCATGGGGTCACAAAGAGTCAGACATAACTGAACATACACACACGTACATGAAGAGTGATCTCCCCATTAAATAGGTTAAAAAATGTTTTAGAGTCAGCTGTTAGAAACAGCTGGTCTTTGGTTTCCCATGCATATAGAAAAAGATCACTGGAACAAAGTTCCAGTACTTCAAAATTCAGAGTTCTAGGATTTCAAGTTCTGTTTTGTTTTTTTTTTTTAGTCTTAAGAGAAGACTTTAGAATGATGTACCACATATCAGTACATACATTATTTTACAATAATCAGTCCTTTGTCCCCAGAAGCTCATTTCCTTTATTATTTAGCACAGGACATATCCTAGGAACTTAGTAAAGGGCATGCTACAATATTAAGAATTCTATAATTAATGTTGGCCAGGATTTGAATTTAAATCCATTACTTTTCAGGGTCTAATTAAACTGAGACATTATTGTGAGTGGAATGAGACATTTTACTGACCAACCGTATATTAATGGTTTAATGTGTAAGGATTTTATGTTGAAAGTTTAAAACATATTTGGAATAATGTGTTTTCCTTTGAAGTCAGGAAGAGTGAAAAGTTATCTAGCCTTAACATAAAAGAAAATCACCTTTGATAGAAGTGGCCTTAATAGGGCAAATATTATTTTATCTCTTTACAATTCTCAGTAGCTCTTAAACACACCACAAAATTGTAAATATAATCACAGACACTATACCAACATAACTGCTTAGTATAGTAGGTTTGAATTCTAAATTGCTTATTCATTTAGATCATGTTTTTAGCTCTGAAATTGAACTCTTTGGGGAATAATGTTAATATTTGCAGGTAGCTTATTGCAAAATAGTTGATATAACATAATTCTGTGTTCAAAGTGCTTAATGTCAGTTTTTACTTGGCTGTAAAAGGTAGTTTAATGTATGTCCTAGAAAGTAAGCTGTAAGAAAATAATCAGCTGCTGATATTTACAACGTGCTCTAGAAAGGAAATACTATTCTTTTTTGGCAATCATTTTCCCCCAGAATTATAAATTATGTGCATTAATGGCATTACCATCTTAGATGTTCATAGCAAACTTTTCTCTAAAAATTCAAGTGCTTTTACACTTTTTATTTCATTGTATGTTAACATCACAATATGTGTTTTATTATATTTCAAACTCACAAATCAATGTTAATTGAAAATAGCATTATAAAATTTAAACTTAAAAGAAAAATGCATAGTCTGATATCTATAAACTCTAAAAGTTATAAAAGAGGAAAAACCTCCAAAAATGCTCTGTTTAAAAAAAAAATCCTTCAAATTTCACAAAGATGAAAATATTAGTTGGATTATTTAAAAGCCAACTAATATTGAATAAAATCATCAGGCATAAATAAAACAGCCAGAAATGCTATAAAATAAGCCTTCAGTTTTTGTGTAAAAATGAAAGTGTGTTTTCATGCTTATACAAGCTTATAATCTTCTTCTGCCCCACTTCTCTGATCTCAGGAAGAAAGGATCAAGTTCTTTTGCTTTTTTTCTCTGTTTTGTCAAATAGAAATCACAGATCTTAGGAAAAGGGGACAAGAAAGCGAAACAAAGGGCAAAGCTAAGGAAGAAGTGGACTGAAAAGAAGGCTGCATACATTTACCAGAATCTGACTGCTCTCCGGAGTTGGCTTATCAACGTCTTGTGTAGTAGCAGTAATAATAGCAGAAGTGGTGTAATTGTCACTCATAGAGATACTCTTCCTGAAAACAGAGAAATAGTCTATTAATTTCAGGAAGAGTCTAACTTTCACAAAGCCCTCAGATTAAGGCTCAGGGCATTGAAAAGAATGTCTGAACAGTCAGAAATGTTTAAGATTGAACTTCAGCCATTACCTTTGACTGTCATCATCAGCAAATCTTGAAGTTGGAGCTCTTGAAACTTACTATGGTTTCAGCAGTACAGGGGTTAAATTTTCTTCCAATTTGCCCTAGGTTTTCTCAGGAGCTGGGAAGGCAGTTCTCCCAATTCCCAAGTAAGTTATTCAAGACAGCGTAAGGCAGAGCTCAAATTCTTCTGTTGAGAACTTATCACTACTCAAACCAAAAGGAAATCTAAAGAAGGCTGCCAAAACACTTCTCTGCTGCCCTCCCCCACCAAGAGAGATATAAAAATGGATGAGTTACAAAGCAAACTACCGTGTATGGAATATATATATATATATATATATTTTTTAAACCCCACCACTTTGTCTTATTTGCATGAGCACAAATCGCTTTCAACTTAATGCCGGAGAAAAAGGCAACATTTCCTGTGATGACTTGCTGAAAAGCTCACTGTATTTGTTTGATAATGGATTTTCGTTCATTGTCATGTACTTCACTCTTCATCAGCAGGAGCACTTCAGGGTAAAGAAACAGCCTTTTACCACACTGGAACAAAAGCTATATAAGAAAAAAAAATCCTGAGCAGATGGAATATTATTTGCATTTGCACAAATAGTGGTTTTTAGCACAATTCATATTACTCCATTGTGAGCTAAAGTAAGCCAGATGTGTCTACAGCATGCTGCAGACATGGAATCGGCTTTTTGTTTGTCAGACTCTGAGGTCCCAACCTTATGATATCTTTGTACTTGTATATCCATTAGTTTTATTTCAGTTACTTATCAGGAGGGAAAAGAAGAAAATGGTACTGTATATTTAAGAGGACCATTGCTGAGAGGGCCAAATTAACTATTTTTTATTTTCATGAGTGAGGATCAAATAGGTTTCACTTATGTGAATGTCCATCTAGAGGTCTAGATGATGATGCAAAATTAGAAAGCAGAATATAAGTGTAGTAAAATTCAACTCTCTATGATTACATTAAATAATCTGTGACATATATTTTTTTCTTAAGTATCTCCCATGCGAAGTAGATCAACAAATTATTTGGCATGACTGAAATGGAACTTTATATCTGAAAGTGATCTTTGATACCATCTAGACCAATTTTCTTATTTTACAAATCAGGCAACTTAGTGATTGAAGTGAGTTGGAACTGAAGTGAGTTGTAGGAACTGGTGCAGACAGAACCGAAGCCTGGTCTCCTGACCTTGAATCCGATCATCTATCCACATTTCACCAATTTCTAAAATGTTTTAGTTGGGTTACAAACTTAGACAGGTTTGATAATTCAAGCATTAAAAAAGTGAAGCTAACAAATTTTTCTCAACCTTTAGTATGTCATCTGTGCTGTATCTTTCTAAGAGCAGGAAATAATAAGTAGCATTTCCCAAAGTTTCCTGGCCCAGACTCCCATTTTCCATAATACATACAAAAGGTCACTTGTGTACAATGTTCTTTTGAGAATTGCAGCAATGGAGTATTATGTCTCCTTTTTCCTTTTTTAGAGTGAAAAGACATTGAGCAAATTTAAAGAAATCACAAGGGAAAAAATCATGAATGACATCAAAGTTCTGATAAAGATAAAATAAAGGTATTCAGTTTAATTAAAAACAATGAGTGGTATATTTAAATATAGCTAGACATTTTTGATCAGTTAACATTTATTTATTTCATTTCTTAAACAAGCCTCTGCTTTCCATATCATTCTCTATGTCTTTTTTTTTCCAATTATTTTTTCTGTGTCTTATATTAAAAAAATATCTGTCCATGCTGATAGTGGAATAGTGGTTGCTCTCCATCTATATTAATTCAGGATCTAGTGGGTAGCCCGAGACATTTTTATCTGGCTTTGCGATGCTCTCATTCATTTGTCCGTTTAATCACGGATGATATAACTGAGCTCCGACCCCTATCAGTGCTCCTATCAGGAACTGTGCTAGGCTTTGAGACTACAGAAGTAAAGAAGTAGAGCGCGTCTCCTCCAAATAACAAACAAACAAATATATATAATCAAGTAAACAAACATACAAAGAAAAACCAATTACAATAAAACACGTTACACTATATTCCATACCACATCTTATCATAGCATACTTTCTGATAGTATAATACACAAAAGTGCTTATAACAGGATGACATGGAGGCAAGTGGAAAGGCATATCACACAAACAAAGAAGTCAAGGAAAGCCTCCTGCAGAAAAAGCTATCTCAACTAAGACCTGGAGGATAACCAGGTATCAGCTGTTGTTAGGCACACTGAGAAGGGGAGAAAGAAGAAAACATTCAAGGCATAGGACCAGACTGTACAAAGATCAAGAGGACATGAATAAGGACATGGCATATTCTAAGGGTTCTGGTGCTAGTGTTTGCAAGTGCCGGGGCATAGAATGTGACAAAGAGGCTAGAAGACGTAAGGCTGGAGAATTAAGTAGACTCCAAAAGATGAGGCTATCATGAACTGTGTTAAAGAGTTGAGACTCTGTCCCTGAACACTCGGTAGAGGAAGCCTCTGAAGGATTTTATTGATACTTTGTCAGATTTGAAATTCAGGATACTCACTATGCTTACTAGCTGGGCTGAAGGGGAGGGGGCAAGGCTGAAAGTACACAGACAATTTAAAAGGCTGTGAAAAAAGTCTAGGAAAAAGATGGTGGTGAACTGAACATAGTGGTGGTGATAGAAAGAAGTAGACTGTTCGCAGACTGTTAAGGGGAAAACATATACCATTCTTAAGGCTAGATGATGTGTGTAGGCTGGAAAGAGAGATAACTCTAGATGATTCACAAGTTTGGGGCACTAATAGGTTGCTTTACTTAGTTATATCTGATTTTGATTTTTTTTTTTTAATATTTATTTATTTATTTATTTATTTGACTGCATGAGGTCTTAGTTACAGCACATGGGATCTTGTTCCCTGACCAGGGTTTGAACCCGGGCCCCCTGCATTGGAAGCACAGAGTCTTAGCCACTGAACCACCAGGGAAGTCCCTGATTATTTTTTTAAATTTTCCTTTTGTATTGAAGTATAGTTAACAATACAGTGATAGTTTCAGGTGTGTGTGCAGCAACATGATTCAGTTATACATATACATGTACCTTCTTTTTCAAGTTTTTTTCCAATTTAGGTTATTATAGAATATTGGACAGAGTTACCTGTGCTATACAGTAGGTTCTTGCTGGTTATCTATTTTAAGTATATCAGTTTATATATGTTTTAACCACTTGGCAGCAAAGAAAAAAAAAGTACCTTAACTTAAATGTGAAATGATATAGAATCACAGGGTTGCAGTGACCCCCTAAAAGCTGAGGTTAAAAGAAAATGCTTTTCATCTCTTATTGTAACAATAGAAATGTTTGTATCTTAACAACTTTTTAACTGTGAAGGAAGTATTTTAATTTAGCCAATGTGCATAATCTGCAAAAGTAGGTGAAGAAAATAATGTCATTTCTAACTCAGAGGTAGTTACTACTTTAACGTACAAATGTTTCTGTCTGAAAGCTTATTATCTAATTTCAGGAAATAAAATTTGATATTTGCATTTCTTTTCACTCTTTTTATGTGTACATTTCACAAAATTGGCTTCAAATGCATGTTTAATTGTCTGTTTTTTTTCTTTAGCATTTTGTTGCTTGCATTTATCCTGTGTCATCATATAATCTTTAAAAATGTGATTGTACTGATAGGACAGTAATCTACTATACTAAAATTTTTTGATCCATTTCTCTACTGAAGAACAGTAATTTATTTTTTTCTCCATAATAAACACTGTGACAATGAACATTTTTAAATGTAATATTAGCCTTTGACTGTTTATTTAGGATACATTCCTTGAAGTGGAATTGCTAAATCAGAATTTACATCTTGAAGTCTCTTAATAGATAATGCCAAATTGACCTTATACTTGATAACAATGTTTTGAGTGTTCCCTGTGTTCCTGGAACATCATGTTTGAGTGTTCCCAGAAAGCAGAAACATTTCAGGTAATGTCTTTAAATCAGGAGAAAGTAACAGATATTTGAGTTGCGGGAAAATGTGTTTTGTTATTTTCTTGAAAAGCGGCAGTACAGATACCTACCATAAAAAAAAACGGGGGGGGCTTAGTGTCTCTTCATATCAACTGAATGCACTGCATTTACCATGGCTTCACAAAAGAGGGGACAATGAAAGTGATCTAGTATGAAGTGAGCTCATCATTTTGTTACATAGTCAGTGGAGAGTAAATTAAACAATGCATGATCAAGATTTTGACTTATATACTTCCATCAAGATATGTCAGACAGAGAAAGACAAATACTGCGTGATAACATTTATATGTGGAACCTAAAAAAATAAAAGAAAGTCATGAATATAACAAAAAATAAGCAGACTCACAGATATAGAGAACAAACTAGTGGTTACCAGTGGGGAGAAGGGAGAATACAGTGCTGGTGGAGCTGGAGGTACCAACCACTGGGTGTAAGAGAGGCTCAAAGATGTATTATACAACATGGGGAATATAACAATATTTTGTAATAACTGTAAATGGAAAGTAACCTTTAAAAATTGTACATTTTTAAATTAAAAAATTAATTAAAAATAAAATACTTCTTAAACATACAAAAAGAAGAAAAAGAAAGTTCTTTGTCCTTTCCCTTCTTCCTAAAGAGAAGATGCTTCATCCAAAACCAGTCTCTAACTGGATTTGTTTTCCAGGATCTTGTTTAGTCAACTCTCTATTCTCTGTCCTTCAACAGTGCCCTTCCACTGCTGAATCATAATTTTCAGTGTTAATATATGAATTTCATCCACTCATACAAATGACTCTCATACAATATAAAACAAACATTTGGCAAAAAGTTTATTCAGGTCATTAATCAATGAAAGAATGTTATTAAAATAATTATGCCTGGCGAAGGAGAATTTGAAAAACAGAGTAGTTGGGAATGCTGAAATAAACTTACTAATAGATAGAAAACTGGTTATATCTTTTAGGATATTACCAAATGGTATGTTTGGGTTTATCTTTTTTATAGGGCAAAAATCAATTATATCTCTTTCAGACAAAATCCATTTGTAGCTATTGCCAAGAATAATTTGCAGTACTACCCAGGTGTCTTCTTCTTTTTTTTTTTAACAAGTTAACTTCCACCTCCACATAGTTGTAAAACACTTGGAGGGGCCCAGTAGGACATTCAATAATTGTTGTTGCCCACTTCTAAGTATCAGATGGGGCGTCTCTGGTGGCTCAGACAGTAAAGAATCTGCCTGCAATGCGGGAGACCTGGGTTTAATCCCTGGGTTGGGAAGATTCCCTGGAGGAGGGCATGGCAACTCACTCCTGTATTTTTGCCTGGAGAATCCCATGGACAGAGGAGCCTGGCGAGCTACAGTCCATGTGGTCACAAAGAGTTAGACATGACTGAGCTATTAAGCACACACACACACATGTATCAGTTCCTTTCCTGACCCAATCATGTCCTCCCTTTTGGTTAAATACATGTAACATTTTTTCCTACTGTACAAGAATTGTCCTTGTTTCACTTTCAAACTACCTCCAGGTTTCTTTCTTTCCCTTTATTAGTTAATTTATGGCAAAGGTTATCTAGACTTTCTGCCTTCTGATCTCCTCACCCCATTTATGCCTCAGGCACTGTAATCTCCTTTGAGACTCAACATTTCACTAGAATCACTAAGTGATGGAGGTCCTGTCTGTGGAATCTCATGCCATATTTGCAGACCTTGTTCTCTCAGATCCCTCTAGAGCGTTTGGTACTGTTCATCACTCCTATTTCTTGCAATGCTCTTCCTGCTTCTTTCCATGTGACTGCTCTCTCCTGATTGTCCTCTTGTTTCTCTGACTCTGTATCTATTCCTGTGTGAATTAAGCACATATTTCCTGAGTGGCCATCAGGTACCACATGCTTTGTCAGAGAACAGAGAAATAAAGATGAATAAGAGATGGGAGAAATTTGAAAAGTAGAAATAGATTCATACACAAAGCATGTCTACTCCTACTCCTGTGTTTTCTGTGTGCCAGCTTCTGTACCAGAGTTTTACAGCTATCTCCTTTATTCTTAAAAAGAGATATTTTCATCCTCTTTTCATGTAGGAGAAAATCATGACTCAAAAAAAGATAGATAATTTGTTAAAGGCCACGTAACTTGTGGATCATAGAGTGGAAATTCAACGCAGGTTTGTCTAAATCTGGTCTCTGTGCTGTTGTTCTTGATGCTATAGAATAAAAGAATTATAAGAACTGTGATAAGAACATTATTGTGCAAAGTTCCAGGGGCCTAGCACAAAGGTTGAAGCATTCAGTTCTATTGGAGGATGAAGAATGGAAGAGGTATCATGCTTGTGTAATGTCATTACAAATGTCTATCCATACACAAGGTAGACAAGGAGAAGAGCATTTTAGCGGGGCAGGAACAAAGGCCTACTCTTTAAATGCTGATGTTTTCAAATCTAGAAGATTCATTTTCTGCCATCTTTTTTTCCTCATTTTATGGGCTGTCTATGGGGCTTCCCTGGTGGTTCAGTGGTAAATAATCCACCTGCAATGCAAGAGACACAGGAAACTCGAGTTTGATCCCAGGGTCAGGAAGATCCCCTGGAGGAGGGCATGGCAATCCACTCCAGTGTTCTTGTCTGGAGAATCCCATGATACAGGAGCCTGGCAGGCTATAGTCCATAGGGTTGCAAAGAGTTGGACATGATTAAAGTGACTGAGCTCACTTGCACAGGTTGTCTGTGAACAGTCCCATCCACTCCAGAGGCAAACACTGGTATAGATATATTAGTCTCAAACCTATGGTTTTTCCTTCTATGAAACAGGGAATCATAATATTTATTTTTGAGGTTATTGTAAAAACTTAATATTATAATGTACCCAGTACCATGCCTAGTACCTAATAGGTGTTCAGTAAATGACAGGCACTTTTTGAGGTAAATGCAATTAAGAGACAAACGAAAGATGAATGATATTGACACAAGCAACTGGGAATTTCAACACTCTCACCCAGGGTTGACACAATGTCTGTAGAGCTTTTTTTCTCCTTTCACATATTTTTTTCTTTTATGTTAGATTCTCTTTTACACAGACTCTGTGTAATGACAAGATGTGTATGTGTGCTTAGTCACTCAGCTGTGTCAGACTCTTTGTGACCCCATGGACTATAAGCCCACTAGGCTCCTCTGTCCATGGGATGGGAGCTCTTAGCCTGTACCTTTAGACTATTATTCTGAAAGGATCTATGAGTTAACCTCAGGAAAGAGCTCTGATTGGCTTTGCTTGAGTCACATGTTCATCCATGAACCGATTGTGTGTTCCAGGAAATACAGCATTAAAATTGACCCAACCTTTCAGTTCTGTGAGACACGGATTGACAGACAGTCTCACTAAAACCTCACAGAGTGGAGAGGAAGTTCTCACTAGGAAATGAAGGCTTTCAGACAAAACAACATGCCCACCATACCTTTCTACCCAATCTCCTTGTCTCTAGTATTCCTATCTAGCATATCCTCCATGACATAAGAAAAGCATTTTTCTGAAATACAGAGTGTAATATGTAACTCTCAAAACCTTAAAAACCTGTACCCTTAGGAACACCAACTTCTTTATAGGGCTTCAAATATGCACACTATTGACCTCAACCAACCTTCCATTCTTTCCCGTTAAGGTAAGGTAAGTAAACTTACCTTCTAGTCAGTTCAGTTGCTCAGTCGTGTCTGACTCTTTGTGATCCCGTGGACTGCAGCACTCCAGGCCTCCCTGTCCATCACCAACTCCCGGAGTTTACTCAAACTCGTGTCCATTGAGACTGTGATGTCATCCAATCATCTCATTCTCTGTCAGCCCCTTCTCCTCCTGCCTTCAATCTTTCCCAGCATCAGGGTCTTTTCAAATGAGTCAGTTCTTCGCATCAGGTGGCCAAAGTGTTGGAGTTTCAGCTTCAGCATCAGTCCTTCCAATGAATATTCAGGACTGATTTCCTTTAGGATGGACTGGTTGTATCTCCTTGCAGCCCAAGGGACTCTCAAGAGTCTTCTCCAACACCACAGTTCAAAAGCATCAATTTTTCAGCACTCAGCTTTCTTTATAGTCCAACTCTCACAGCCATACATGATTACTGGAAAAACCATAGCCTTGACTAGACAGACCTTAGTTGGCAAAGTAATGTCTCTGCTTTTTAATATGCTGTTTAGGTTGCTCATAACTTTCCTTCCAAGGAGTAAGCGTCTTTTAATTTCATGGCTGCAGTCACCATCTGCAGTGATTTTAGAGCCCCCCAAAATAAAGTCTGCCACTGTTTCCACTGTTTCCCCATCTATTTGCCATGAAGTGATGGGACTGGTTGCCATGATCTTAGTTTCTGAATGTTGAGATTTAAGCCAACTTTTTCACTCTCCTCTTTCACTTTCATCATGAGGCTCTTTAGCCTTACCTTGCTTCAGCCTAACTTTACCTTACTACCACCAATACCATCCAGTGTTATCCATCTTCTAGCCTTTGCTCAAACTCTCTGCTCAGAATGACTTTTCTTTCCATCTTAGCATGGGAGTAGCCAATTTGTTTTTCTGGACTGCAGTGGATTTCTTTTGGCCCACCCAGAACTCCTATTTCTGGGAAAACTTGCTTCTCTCGCTTTGCAATGATGTGTTTCCGAAAGCCTTGTCCGCCAGCTGAGGCCATATATGATGAAGCCAAACATCATCATGGTTACAATGATTGACCCAAGTGTGAGCAAGTAATCCAAACTGGGCCAGTAGGAGTCCTTCCAAGATTGCTGGTACTCAAGAGATACCCTTGCCTTCTGAATCATTGCTTTGGAGTGACGTTTAGCCCAAAGCTGCTGGTGACCATGTTTCCTAAGACAAGGAGAAAGCTCACATGTAGTAGGTTCTGAGGCCAACATGCAAAGAGAATCAGATAAGAGAGTTGGGGAGACTGAGAGAGTCGGGTGTTCCAGACCTTGATCTAACATTGACAAATCATAATCTCCTTCTTTTCTTTTAGAATTGAGAGTATCACTTAAAATAAATAGTCCTCCAGGTCCATCCACATTAAATATTTCTTCCTCTATGAAGCCTTTCTAGACTGTAACCTTATAGATCTGCTTTATTATGCAATTGCCATCTGCTTTTTCTGAAGGTATAGCTAATTATTTTCCTATTCCATTAGGTTCAATCATTTAGTAATATTTGCCAAGTGTAACCATGTTTCCCACTGGACTAGACTGGGAGCTTGACTCATACCTCACTCAGCACAGAGCCTGGTACACAGTAGAATTTTAAAAAATATTTATTACATTGAATTGCTAAGGTTGTTCAAAGAAGGGTTTTCTTCCTATTGTGCCTGATGACATGTATTTCTCTCTCTGTTCCAAGTTCTGTGCTGGTAATAAAATCACTAATGATCTATAATATTTTACTGAAAATGTAATTTTTGAAAAATATGTGAACAAGTGAAGAACATAAGCTACATTTTAAGCAGAAAAAGGGTAGTTTTCAAATAATGAACTCAAGCCACTTCTGTGTCTTACCTCTAAATAGCAGGTACAAATTGGTTTATTTGCATTTTCTTGGTTAATTACACATTTTGGAATGATCTTTCCATGTGGAAGTCATTGATAACAGGATCTAATTCCAGAGACCGAAGTGCCATTAGTTTCGTTGAATTGAAGCATTTTCAGAGGTTGGAGTCAAAGCCTGGGAATTAGAAATCGTGGGTCTTAATTACATCTTGGTCACAGATTGGTTGTTTTCTTGGAAGCATACAACCTCAAAAAATTCAAGTGCCTGTAAAATGAAAATGAGAATCTTTGCTTCCTTCAACATCAGACTTTTATGTGGTTTAATGAAATATTACCTATACATGCCTTTGAATTCCTAGGATAGTATGCATTACTTTCCTAAGTCCTTGAATAGAGTAGCTATTTAGCATCATGGACAAATGGGTAAATTAAGGTCTTTGGCTCAGTGGAAAACAAAGTCTAGCTGTTTGAAAGGGAGGTACAGAAATATAAAAGGGAAGGAACCCAACTTTCCCTTTGGAACTGGGTGGTCCTGTCTACCAACCGCATGTTGAGCAAGGGTATTTACTTATCTTTAATCCTTAGAAAATTGTATGAAATAGAGAATACATTTTACCCATAATGAGACCAAACTTCAGATACCTTAAATAATTTTCTTCAAGGTCACCAAGCAACAATTGGATGATGGTCGTGTGCTGATCTTTGTAGAATTAATTATGCTTCAAAAAGGCTATGCTTTTGGTTCTGGCATACTAAGTCATTTACTCATAACACTGAATAAAAACTAGGTATGTGTTTTGGATATTTTTTCAAAAGTAGTGCTGTACATTTTATTATTGATTATCAGCAATAAGAGGAACTTTGAGCTGCAGGGCATTTTGCTCTATCAGAATGGCTCATAAATTTTAAACCTTAGTCCTTGAGTTTGACTCTAGTTGGGACTATAGGAATGCTGTGGGCAGTCATTCTCACTCAAAGTTCAGATGAGGCATCAGATCTGCTTGTGAAGCTTGAAAAAACCAACTCTGGAGCCATTAGAAGCAGATTCTGACTCTGAAGGGTGTATAAATGTGTGTGTATGTTTACATGCTCTTCTCTGAGATAGGGAGACAGTGATCCCAGAGTAAAGGTTTCCCTGGGAGAAGACTAAAGCCAGTTCTGGGGAAGGGGTGAGAAACTCTAAGAAATCTAGGTTATCTCTAAGGTATCCTGGAGTCCCTAAACTCTCCCTCCAGTTGTAGACATTTCTAATATGACTTCAGAATTGACCTGTTCTTCATAAAACCTGTGTAGCAGTGACATCAGCTGGTCCTGACAGGTCATGATCTCTCATCCTGGAGCAAGTTTAAGTCAAAACAGCTCACAGAGGGGAGGAGACAGTGCTCTGGGTGAACACGGGAAGCAGTTGAAAGGGAGAGAATCCTTTGGAAACAAGACCAAAACCTTACCAATAAGGAGGCTGCAACCCCTTTCAACCGCAAGATAAGACAGAATAATACCTTCCTGTTTCACTTGGCCAGTTTATAATGTGACACTTGAAGGGAAGCAAGTCTGTCAAGCTGGTGTGTGCATTATCTGATTTCCCCCACACTGCCCCTGCCGGCCCCCTTTGTGTCAGGAGTGCATTACTTGTTGGAGCAGTGAGCCTCAACCAACCTGGAGAGTGGGGCTAGGAGGATTACAGGGAAGAGCAGTGAGGCTCAACTAATGTGGGGAGTGGAGAGGGGTAGGGAGACATATAACAACACAAGCTCTGCTTTGACTCACAGACAGAATCCAGTTGAAAAGACAATTTAGATTTTGGTGTAATGACTCTGTTCACAAAAGACAGCAAGGATTTTCCCCAAGCTGTTTCTTCAGAATTCAGAGGAAACGGTGCTAGAAGGATGCAAATACTACTCTCTTAATTTATTTTATTAAAAAAGGTTTAGGGGTGTGTGTGTGTGTGTGTGTGTGTGTGTGTGTGTGTACATGTGTGCACTCATTCATTCTTCCCTGCACTGGCATAGAAACATGGAAGAAGTCTCTCTTGGACAAGGCCGTAGAGTGCTACAGGATGAAGCTGTTTCATTCCTATTTTCTATAACACACAGAATCTAATCTGATGCTCCTTTCCCGTGGAAACTGGCAACAGTCAAACAATATAGCATGGGTGTCTGATGAGGATTAGCGTGCATGAGGGTCCACAGCTTAATCTGAGACTGTACGCAAAAGCAAATAGTTTGTGGCATAGCCAAAACAAGTATAAATTGACAAAAGTTTCTGAAAGTGTGGAAGTGTTAGTCGCTCAGTCGTGTCCAACTCTTTGCGCCCCCATGGACTGTAGCCCGCCAGACTCCTCAGGCCAGGGGATTCTCCAGGAAAGCATACTGGAGTGGGTTGCCATTCTGTTCTCGATCCTGACTAGTTCATACAATCATTACTAATCATTATATATGTAGTAATCAAATTCATTTTAAGAACCGATCTTAGAAAACCATAGGGATCATTTAAAATATTGAAGTTTAACAAGTGTTTAAGTAGATCAGATCATAAATGATGCCTTGGTTTTTCTCATCTCCTTATTAAAGAAAAATTTAAATCCCTCAGATGAATATACCTGAAGAAAGTGCATGGTAACTTTTACTAGAGAATCTCAAAATACTTTAAAAATGAACATTAAGCAATAATAAGCAGTTATAATAAAACAGCTATCCTATACTGAGTTACTACTCTGTACCTGACATAGTGGTATTTTACACAGATTATCTCAATTAACACTCTCAAAAGCCTTAGGGTTTAATGCTCAATGCTATTGGTATCCTTATTTTATTGATAAGGGAAATGAATCCTATAGAGTTCAAGTTCACACAGCTAAAATATGTGGTGGAATTAGAAATGAAACTAGAGTCCTCTGAACTGGCTCTTAACCATCATTCTATCCCAGAACCACAAATAACTTCAACATAACCCAGAGATGTAGCAAGAAGAGTTAAATGGTTTGTCATATTGATGGATCTAGGATGAGGTTTTCCAAACTCATAAATTCTGGTTGTTCACTAGATCACATAACGTAATTAAAGCAAATAAAATAATCCTCCTTGCTTGCAGACTGATATTAACAAAGGATGGACTACCAAGATAGATTTCCAGTCAAAGTTTGTTCCAAGCATGGCTGTTCACATAAATTTGTGCAATATAAGCATCATACACTGCCAAAAAGACTCCAGAGAAACCTTATTACAATCTCTTTAGCTTCCTTTTAAACTAAGAATTGCTGTGTATATGGGCTTCCCTGATGGCTCAGACAGTAAAGAATCTGCCTGCAATGCAGGAGATCCAGATCCAGTCCCTGGGTTGGGAAGATACCCTGGAGAAGGGAATGGCAACCCACTCCAATATTCTTGCCTGGAGAATTTCATGGACAGAGGAGCCTGATGGACTACAGTGCATGGGATTGAAAAGAATCAGACGTGACTGAGTGACTAACACTTTCACTTTCATATATCTATATGAAATACAGATGCATAAAGAAGAAAAACATAGATATATTCAAGAAAAAGTCCCCATGTATAGCCTCATCACTGTTTAATTTTGTTGTTCTTGTATTCTAGTTTTTCATGTGTCCATATATGAATATAAATGTCTGTTTTCTAAATAAAAATTAGATATACTATAATAGTGTTTCATTTACTGTCTTTTCCTATGAATATATGATTCAGGAGCTAGCCACAACCCAGCTTCACATCTTATAAACTGTGAAAGTTTAGGAAAATTGTTTAGTTTACAAGTGTCTCAATTTGCTTTTTTGTAAAATAGAGATATTATAAAGTTTATTTTTAATATGTGAAAAGGTGCTTAGGACAGTTAATGGCAGATAGTAAGTATTATATAGATTTTTGTTAAATAAAAAATAAATCCCAGAGAAAAGGATGCACATCTTTTAAAGGATTCTGATATTACCAAGTTACCTTTCAGAAAGATCCTACCAATTAAAGCAGCGTGTGAGTGGAGTACCCATTTTCCTGCTCCCATGGCAGACTAGTTAAAAGTATAGGAAGTGAAGTGAAGTGAAAGTCGCTTAGTTGTGTCCAACTCTTTGCGAGTCCATGGATTATACAGTCCATGGAATTCTCCAGGCCACAATGCTGGAGTTGGCAGCCTTTCCCTCTTCCAGGGGATCTTCCCAACCCAGAGATCGAACCCAGGTCTCCTGCACTGCAGGCAGATTCTTTACCAGCTGAGCCACAATGGAAGCCCAAGAATACTGGAGTTGGTAGCCTTTCCCTTCTCCAGGGGATCTTCCTGACCCAGGAATCAAACTGGGGTCTTCTGCATTGTAGGCGGATTCTTTACCAACTGAGCTATGAGAGGTCAGGCCAAATTCTGGCTCCATCGTCCAATAGTCATGTTATTTTGGAAAAGTGACTTGACCATGCTAAGCTTCACTTTGGTTTTGTATAAAACAGGAATGACAATGAAAATATCTACATTTAGGATTGCTGTGAAACCGAAATGAGATGATTCACAATAGAGCCTCTCATAGAGAAAGGATCAATAAATGTTAACTATTAGTCTATATTTGCAGTCCCTCCATTTTAAAGATGAGAAAAATTAGGGCCAGAAAGTATGTCATCTATGGCTGAAGAATTAATCCCATCAGCAAAAATAATACAGGAAATACAGTGAGGAGGATATTTATGGTTCTAGGTGATAAATTTTTTGTGCGACTTTTAGAATCTCTTTTAGATTTTAGGGTATCTTTTAGAATATACTTACATGATGCTTTCCTGTGGCTAGTGCTCAGCATATATTAATTAGTAACCTGGACAGTGGCACAGAAAGTATGCTCATTAAGCCTGCCAGTGTGAGGGAGGGAGAGCATGAGCTTCTCCTTGAAAGAAAGAAGCAAGAAAATACACTTCTACCAGGAAAAGTGATAGTAGACTATTTGAAGAAGGAAAATCAGTTGCCCGAGTACCTGGTGAGGAATGAATGATTATGCTCAAACCAAGAAGCAAAAGTTCTATCAACCAGTCTGTGCAAAACGATGTATGATGAATGCAATTTTACAGATTACCATAACCTAAAAGACTTGAATAGATAGACTGAGAACTGGGTGGTGTCTTACTCTTTTGGGCACCAGTGATCAGGTTTTTAGATAAATAACAAGATAGGAGTGGTTCCCTGAATAGGTATGGTCTTACAGAGTGTAGGATGTCATCAGAGGAGACCTATAATACAAATGGCTGAAAAGATGAAAGAACTTAGCGTTATTCACTTTGAGGAATTTGTCAGACTTTTTTTTTTTTTTTCCCAGTACAGGCAAGATTCTCTTAAAGAGGAAAGTGTGTACAGTTGTTTATTTCCACTGATATTAGAATAATAGGAAGTGGCTTTCAAACTGCAGCACGGAAGATTTAAGTTAGGATGATTGAAAAAAAACTTCTAAGTAATGTGAACTGTAAAACATTGCAAATGATTACTAATTAATACTATGCAACATTTGTAGAATTATTTAGACTCTTTTTGTATTAGTTTCAAATTATTTTAGTAGGTCTTAACTAAAGCCAGGAGAATAGGCTGGGTATACTCTCAAGGTTCCTTTCTATGATTTGATGATAAAAAAGACTTGATCCTGTAAAGATTGCTCTGGCTTCTTTTCTATTGCAGCTACCCAAGGAACAGCTGTTGCCTTGACAACAAGGGACATTCTTAGGTTCCTCATATGCTAATAGGAAAACGGCCAATTTTCTTGTTCATAAAAGAAAACTGTTGGTTAATGTGTGCATCTTTTTCCCTCTCCCCCACCTGTCTCTCTCCCATTCTCTCTCTCCTCCCGTTATTAGCCACACTTACATGAACCTCAGTGAGAGAGTTAAAAGAAGATGAGAAAAGAGGGTAGAATAGTTCGTATTTTCAGCATCCTCACTGAAACTTAAGAAACTCATTCACAAAAGACTTTGGAGTAAGGCAATGCTAGAGGATTTACATGAAATCATCATTCAATGTGTCGAGAGGAAAAACAATGATGGCATAAATTCCTTATAGTGTGGGTAGACACAGTGAATAGATTTCAAGAGGAAGGACTCAATATACTTTCACCGATGTCTCAACATGAGATGATAAAACTAGCACTTCCAACTATCCAGGCACTTGTACCCAGACATGCACTTTTGTCTAAACTGAGTAGACGGCATATAGACCTAGCTTTACCTAAGGTTTGCGTGAATAATACTACAAAAAACAGCAGGAGAACGGCAATTACTTCACATACAATTCACTAAAGTAATGGGTAACAGTTATTTCCCCTAGGGCAAAAGCCATAGAACAATTCCTCCTTTCTCCTTTGCTACCTGAACTGTAGCCAAACGCAGGCTGGAAAACAGATTGATAGCTCATAAAAAGTGCTTTGAGTAAACTTACCCATATATTATGTGGAGAGCTATAGCTCACTGAATTAAAGCAGGCCACCACTCTGTGGGATTTCTTAAAACCTCAGCTATAAAAAAGCCAAGTTTCTTAGCCTAGTGGAGTGGTGCTTTGTCCATGTAGAAGCATGGAAGCCACAGCCCTGTTCCACTAGACTTGTTTTTATATTTTGTTCACATGGATGGCGTGTATGTATCATAACACACATTTCTTTGTATATTTACCCTACCTTTTTCTATACAGTAGTTATATGGTGGATGTGCATTTTTGTTTGCAGTTTTACCACCCCCTGTTAACTCCCAAGGATTTTTTGGGGGTGGTATTGTTGTTAAACGTATTTTTCTTTTGGTCATGAAAATAATTCAGGCTTGTTGTACAAAATATGAAAAAGTTCACAAAAGAATGAAGAAGGATATGAAAAAATCTCTGTATTGTTTTGAAGAACAGTACTGGAAGCAAATAAAGCTGATACCAATTTTTTTTTTTTTTATTAACTGCTAGGATAGCATAAAATGCAGGACATTGTTTCCTGCTTGTTTTCTTTCTCTATTTTTCTGCGTCTATCAATCATGGACCAAGAGAATAAGAACACTCTGATGATGTACACAAACATACAGGTACCAGTAGGTGATGCTATATAGATATAGATGATATAGAGATACATATATCAGAATGATGATATAGAGTGGCATTGTCAAGCAAGTGGGAGAATATAGAGGGTTTGAAAGGCTAAACAAAACCACATTTAGACTTCTATAAGATAATCTTAAGGATATTTTGAAAACACTTCTATTTGTGGCACAATATTGTTGTCAGGTTTTGGAACTAGCTTTTCTTATCCCAAACCCACTCGGCCTCAATATTTCCCACAGAATTCTTATTCTTGGACCATCCTCTTGGTTGGTCCCACTTTTAAACAGTCACGAAGTCTTATCTTCTGCCTTTTTTCTCTTTCCTTATTTTGCATCCTCATTACTGATCTCTTTTCCATTCATCTACTCCATTTAAAATTACTCAGTGTGTCCCTATTGTCTATATGAAAATTTTTTTGTGATGTTGTTTGTACCTTTCAGTTCTCCCTGCATCATCTCATATTTGGAGAAGGAAATGGCAAGCCACTCCAGTATTCTTGTCTGGAGAATTCCATGGACAGAGGAGCCTGGTGGGCTACAGTCCATGGGGTCGCAAAGAGCTGGAGACGACTGAGCGACTAACTCTCTAACTCATCTAATATTACTCTCCCAGGCAAATGCTATCCGCAAAAGTCACTCCCTTCCCCATTTAGCAGTATTGAACTGCTTGTAATTTCTTACTGCTCTCCACCTCCCAGACTCAAAGTTTTCCACATTATTACATTATTACTATTCTCTCTACCTGGAATACACTTTCATCTCAGATTTTCATGAGGAACCTTTGTATCTCCATCTTTGAGGTTTCAGATAAGAAACCTTATTCTTTTTTCATAGAGTGTATATATTTTATTGTTTTCTCATTGGCTACATTATTTATTTTAATTTTTATTTTATATTGGAGTATAGTTGATTAGTAATGATTTGTTAGTTACAGGTGTGCTGCAAAGTGATTCAGTTATACCCATACAAGTTTCTTTTCTTTTTCAAATTCTTTTCCTATTTCGGTTAATACAGAATATTGAGCCAAGTTCCCTGTACCATATAGTAGGTCCTTGTTGTGTTTCTGCTTTAAGTATGATAGTGTGTACATGCTAATTCTAAACTCCCAGACTATTCCTCCCCCTCACTTCCCCCAGTAACCATAAATTCATGATCTAAGTCTGTGAACATTTCTGTTTGCAAATAAATTCATTTGCATCGCTTTTTTAGATTTCTCATATAAGCAAAATTATATGATATCTTTCTCTGTCTGTCTTAGTTCATTTAGTATGATAATCTTTAGGTCCATCCATGCTGCTGCAAATGGACTTATTTCATTCTTTTTATAGACTAAGTAATAATCCATTGTATATATGTATACCACATCTTCCTTCTTCATTCATTAGGCTGCTTCCATATTTTGGCTATTGTAAACAGTACAGCAATGAACATTGGGCTGCATCTTTTTGAACCATGGTTTTCTCTGGATATACACCCAGGAGTGGGATTGTTGGGTCATATGGTAGCTCTAGTGTTAGTTTTTTAAGGAACCTCTGTAATGTATTCCATTGTGACTGTACCAATTTACAGTCCCACCAATGGTAAAGGAGTGTTCCTTTTCTTCCACACACTCTCCAGCTTTTATTGCTTTATAGACTTTTTGATGATGGTCATTCTGACTAGTGTGAAGTGATACCTCATTGTGGTTTTGATCTGCATTTCTCTAATAATTAGTGATGTTGAGCATCTTTTCATGTTCCTTTGATCCATCTCTCTGTCTTCTTTGGAGAAATGTCTATTTAGATCTTCCACACATTTTTTGATTGGGTTGTTTGTTTTGCTGATATTGAGCTGCATGAGCTGTTTGTAAAATTTGGAGATTAATCCCTTGTTGCATTGTTTGCAAATATTTTCTCCCATTCTGTAGGTTGTTTTTTCATTTTGTTTATGGTTTCTTTTCTGTGCAAAAGCTTTGAATTTAATTAGGTCCCATTTGTTTGCTTTGTTTTTATTTTCATTACTCTGGGAGACAGATTGAAAAAGATTTTTGTTGCAATTTATGTCAAAAAGTGTTCTAACTATGTTTTCCTCTAAGAGTTTTATAGTATCTGCCCTTAAACTTAGGAGATAAGACCTCATTTTAAAAAAATTATTTATTTTTAATTGAAGGATAATTGCTTTACAATATTGCATTGGTTTCTGTCATATATCAACATGAATCATCCTACCTTCTCTTTTAAGACCTTATTTTAATAGTGTGGCAGCTGTGCCCCTGACATGCCCACAGACATGCTTCCCTGATGAGCTCTGACAGTTTTGCCAAACTGTGTGTACCTGGTATGCTTTAGCTTAGATAACAAAAGTTCTGGAAGGCAGCATCCTAGTCTAGTTTTGCTCAATGATACACGTCCCTATCACTTACTACAGACAGCATGTCACATAATAGCTGCTCGGTGACTATACAATGAATGAATGAATAAATGTCCACTTCTGGTGGTCCAGTGGTTAGGATTCCATGCTTGCACTGCAGGGGCCATGGGTTCAATCCCTAGTCAGGGAAGTAAGATCACACATGCCACATGATACAGCTAAAAAATTAAAAAGAAAAAAAGCCATTTCCCTTTTGGCTCATCTGATCTTTGGATGAATGTAACTTTCTCCAAGTAATCTGGTTACACAAAGGAAGTGGGGAATAGATGGGGAAACAGTGGAAACAGTGACAGACTTTATATTTTTGGGCTGCAAAATCACTGCAGATGGTGACTGCAGCCATGAAATTAAAAGATGCTTACTCCTTGGAAGAAAAGTTATGAGCAACCTAGACAGCATATTAAAAAGCAGAGACATTACTTTGCCAACAAAGGTCCATCTAGTCAAGGCTATGGTTTTTCCAGTAGTCATGTATGGATGTGAGAGTTGGACTATAAAGAAAGCTGAGAGCTGAAAATGGATGTTTTTGAACTGTGGTGTTGGAGAAGACTCTTGAGAGTCCCTTGGACAGCAAGGAAGGAGATCCAACCAGTCCATCCTAAAGAAAATCAGTCCTGAATATTCATTGGAAGTACTGATGTTGAAGCTGAAACTCCAATACTTTGGCCACCTGATGGGAAGAACTGACTCCTTGGAAAAGACCCTGATGCTGGGAAAGATTGAAGGCAGGAGGAGAAGGGGATGACAGAAGATGAGTTGGTCGAATGGCATCACCAACTCAGTGGACGTGAATTTGAGTAAACTCCGGGAACTGGTGATGGACAAGGAGGCCTGGAGTGTTGCATCCACAGGATAGCAAAGAATCAGACACGACTAAGCAACTGAACTGAATTGAACTGCACTCCCTCCAGGTAATCTAGTTACACAAAGGAGATTTAGTGGCAGCTCTGTCCTAATCTGGTGGCTCCTCTTATATCCCTAAGTTGATTTATCTCACCTTACCTTGCCTGTATTACAACTGACCAGTTAAATTGTATTTTTTTGCTTTTTCATCAAGATGTCATTGCTGGATGAAGATCATGGCTTTTCCATGTTGCACAACCTACCCAAGAATAATCTATGCAATTCTGCCTCTTTGTGTTTATTCAAAGACTGGTGAGTTAATGAAGATACAAACGAAGGAAAGTATAAATGATGAAATAGACATCTGAAAGGTTTCTACTGACTTCCCTGTATTTGTATTAGAATCTAGTCATTAAAGTGATATAATTTACTGAATAAAATCATTTTATTAAGCCTTTGGTCAGCAGATTATTAATACCTATATTATGTATAGAACTCATCTAAAATTAGTGATTACAGCTCTCATTTTTCTTTCGATACAATGCAAAAGTGTAAAAGAATTTTCAAAGTATGTGAAAGGACTTTGTGAAATCACATCACAGTTAACTCAATCAAAATTCTATACAATAAACTAATGCAATAATAAAACTGTTCTAATTTTTATATTAGTAGTTACATCTTCTTCTCCCTATTTTATGATACAATGACACTTTCAAATCATTATAAGTCTGTGAACTAATAACATGTTTCAAATCTACAAAGATAAAAAAGACAAAAAACTTGATGATTTCTGATTCAGATTATATAGTGTTTCATTATTGTGTTTCCAGTAAATGAGTAACATAAATTAACTGTTTGTAGGTTGCTGGGTGACAAGGATTATTTTTGCTAATACCTAGCTAGAGTCCCTACTTTTCTATAGCTTTCAGCCGTAATGACTCACAATGAAACATTAATTTGTATGACTCACTTAATCAGAGTCGACAAACTTTGTTTCTAAAATTTCACATACCTAAATTTTTTAGTATACATTATCTTCTAAGTGATTAATTTATGTGTCCATTTATCCATGATGATCTTACATTTAAACTTTCATTGTTAATTATTATCATTGTTATGGTTGCTTCACAATAATAGTAACTAACAGTATTTAGAAGATTAAGATGGACTATGATTTTGGATCTGGATGTTTTTAAATGGAATGACACAGAGTTCTGTGTGACACCAAAGATTTTGTCATTTTAGAGTGAGAATGAGATGAGGGGAAAAATTGTTAAGAGATTGTTAGGTTGGTATTTGGGCCAAAATTATTTCTGGGGGTTTTCTCTTTAAGTACATCCTTAACGCTGCACCCAGAGATTTGGCTCAGATGTCAGGAATAATGAGCTTCATTATAATAGTAGACCTTGATGAGAGTTCTAGCTAAAAAAGAAAGAAAAGATTGAAAAAAAGAGACATTTGCGGTACTTTACATAGACAGACATGTAGCACCATCTACTGGATTAGAATAAATGAATAACATCTGTAAAACAAGTGTTTCCACTAGGAAAAGTATGAAACTATGAATATTAAAGATTCCTATAGTATTGGTTTAGCCAGTTCTTTTGATTTTGAGGATTGTTTTACTGTTAGATGAGACTACTTTGCTATAAAGGGCCTTCTCTTCCCCTTTGTCCTTGCATCTAGGAAATAGTCACAAAAAAATTGGTAGATATTATTTTAGGTTACCCATCTACAGCAATTGATTTTTTATGTACACACACATGCACACAGAGGCACATCAAAAAATATAATTGCGTAATTTTTTTTACAAAGCATTGGTTGCCATTGGCAAAATAAATTTGTAAACGTAATTTACCAGAAAAGGGTATTAGAAAGTCTATAATCAGGGAGGTCTTTCCTCTACTGTTTCTCTGCAGTAGAAAATGTTTCCTTTAAAAATAGCTATGGCTCCCTGTTATGAGGAGAAATAAATCCTTAAAAATGATTCATTTGTAGATTCAGCAAGTATTAATCAAGGGATTACTATATTCTGTAATAATGATAAAAACATTGAAAAAAATGGAACATTAATTTTAGTGATATTGTATAATATTTGGCTGAGGTAAATGTTCCTTTGTGAAAACTTACATCCATTTGTTTCATTAACTGAGCAGCCAGTCATCCAATAGAGCCTTGTAAAATGTACAAGTTTATAAAATGTTATAGATACTGGTTAAGATATTCAATACTAGAAACACATATCATATAGGGAGGGAAATTGTGGAAAAGGACAATTAAAAGACCCTTCTGATCTTCTTCCAATGAGACTGTTATCTCAATATTAAAGTCATTTTCTATTTCATAAAAAATTGCATTTCCTCAGGAGGGAGTGAGTACCTAAACAATACAGTAGCAGTGTAAAAGCACCGCATGTTGCTGAGGTGCATGTTGTAGCCGGAGGCAATCTGAGACTTTTCTTCTGATTCTGAGGTTATATAAATGTTCTGAATCTAGTCATGTGTAGCTGTATTAAGAACAAATTGCAAAAATGAAAATCTGAGAAAATGGAGATGTTTACCATGTTTCTGGATATGAAGACAATAAAAGTTTAATTTCTTCTTAAATTGTCATGTATATTAAAGGAATTTCAATGAAAATCCCTGGGGTTCTTCAACTTTTTTTGAACTTGATAACTTGATTGCAAGGAAGTATTTGAAAATAAGAGTAGTTGTGATGGTGGTGATAGACGATGTGTTTGGCCCTACCATAGTAAGAAGTTATGCTACTCAAAACAGTTTGGTACTTTTGTACATATAGATAAATAAATCAATAAAATACCAGACATCCAGAAATATGTAAATTGTGTATGTGAGAATTTAGTATACAAAAAAGGACACATTTCAAACCACAGAACATAGATTATTTAACAAACGGTGTTGGGGAAAATTCCTATTTGTTTTGGAAAAGAACTATGAATCTATTTTGTCTCATACACAAACGTAAATTTTATGTGCATTAAAATTTTAATGTTGAATATATGATTTTAAAAGTAATTACATAATTATAAAACTACTTGGGAACTTGGGGTTAGCAGATACAAACTATTTTATATAGAATGGATAAACAACAAGGTCTTATTGTATAGCACACGGAACTATATTCAATATTCTATGGTAAACCATAATGGAAAAGAATATATATATAAAAAGAATGTATATGTACATATAACAGAATCACTTTGCTGTACAACAGAAATTAACACAACATTGTAAATTAACTATATTTCAGTTAAAAAGTTCTTAGGAAGCTGAAAAAAGTACTAGAAAAATATATAAATAATTTATATATAAGTACTTCAATGTATAATCAATGATACATTTTAATGACTAAATACTAACTTTTAATATTAATGTAAATTTAATATTAAATATAGTAAATTTTAATATGAGTTGTACTATAAAGAAAGCTGAGTGCCGAAGAATTGATGCTTTTGAACTGCGGTGTTGGAGAAGACTCTTGAGAGTCCCTTGGACTGCAAGGAGATCCAACCAGTCCATCCTACAGAAAATCAGTCCTAATTATTCATTGGAAGGACTGATGCTGAAGCTGAAACTCCAATACTTTGGCCACCTGATGCGAAGAACTGACTCCTTGGAAAAGACCCTGTTGCTGGGAAAAACCGAAGGCAGGAGGAGAAGGGGATGACAGAGGTACCAAACAGATGGTTGGATGGCATCATTGACTCAATGGACATGAGTTTGAGTAAACTCTGGGAGTTGGTGATGGACAAGGAGGCCTGGCGTGCTGCCGTCCATTGGACGCGAATGAGCGACTGAACTGAACTGACTGAAACATTTAATAAGTAAAATTACATATGATGTATCATATTTATATTTAAATAATGTATAAGAATAGATCATCTCTATAGTCCTCTGGGAAAGGATTTCCTTAGTAAGATGCAAAATAAATGTTATCAGGCAAAGGACTGACAGATTTAACTATGTAAAAACTTAAAACTCCTCTTTTCATTTATATATTTATTCTCTCAGCTGATTTTTATTGAGCATGTGCAGATATTGTTCTAGTTTCTGAATATAGGGTTAACAAAATGCATACGGTTCCTACTGTCTTATATATTATAGTCTAGTGGCAATAACAGAAAACAAGCTAACAAGGAAATAAAAACATAAGTACTCATTGTGGTGAATGTCAGACTGTAATTATTAAATGTGAAGATTCTACTATAAGAGAGAGTAACTGGTAAGAGCTATATTCAGTTGAATGGACAAGGAAGACTTCTCTAAGAAGGTTATATATAAAGACTGTAGAGCCCTGAAGAATACTCTAAAACTAGACATTATGGAAGGAAAATATTCCAGGTGGGAGGATCAGCATATATGAAGACTCAAAGGCTATGAGACTCCTTGGTGTTTCTGAAGCTCTGAGGAAATAACTTAAAAAAATTCAAGGTGGCTAAAACATGGTGAATAAGGGGAAAGAGGCCAAGAGATGAAGTTGGAAAAAAAAAAAAGAATCAACTGAGATAAGATCACATAGGCTTCTGCAGACCAGGTTAAGAAGTTTGGGTTTAATTGCAACTAAGCCAGGAATCCACCAAAGAGTTTTAACTTGGGAGAAATCTGATTTAATTTTTTATAATGTCTTTAAAATGGTACAACTATTTTGGGAAAGGTACAGCATGTTTTATAAAACTAAACACGCACCTATCCTAAGGTTAGCAGTTGTACTCCTTGGTTTTTATCCAAGGGAAATAAAAACATATGTCCTTGAAAAGGCTTGTACTAAGAGAAGTTCAAAGTGTTAGTCGCTCAGTCGTGTCTGACTTTGCAGTCTCATGGACTATAGCCTGCCAGGCTCTTCTGTCCATGGAATTCTCCAGGCAAGAATACTGGAGTGGGTTGCCATTCCGTTCTCCAGGAGATCTTTCCAACCCAGGAATCAAACCTGGATCTCCTGCATTGCAGGGAGTTTCTTTACTCTCTGAGCCACCAGGGAACACATTAATAATTCTGAAAAAAATTTAAATGTACTTTGGAGTTGAACAAATAAGTAAATGTATGATACATAGTGGGAGCAAGGTTTCTCGCTATTAGAAGGGAAGTTTCAAATAAATAAGAAGGGAAGGCAAGAATGAACTTGTGGTACTGGATTGGAGTCAGAGACATCAGTATGTATCAGTGTTTAGCTTTTACAGATACTCAGACACAAAGACAATTACAGATATGCATGAATTCCTGGGTTAATAAACATCAATATAAAATCTAATCTGGTCTGCTGAGAGGGCCTAGAAGCAATGACAATCCAGCAACAGCAAACAGGCCCAGAGCCTAGATCTCGATTTCTAAATACCATTGTCCAATAAAAAGAATCAGAGCTCCTTGGAGAAATGCTAGTTCTTGGGTTGTGGAAGGGAAAATACAAGATAAACCTAGAGCATTTTGCAGGCCAGAAAGGAGATACTCAAAAAACAAAACGATGAAAGGATATCAAAGAGATAGGGGCCAATGGCCCCTGGAACAAATTGAGTAACAAAATAGCCAAGTTTGAATTATAATCCAAAGTATAAAATGAGTCCATGGTAATATAAATAAATAATTGAATAAGTAGATGAAGAGATGATCTCACTTACAGAAGGATTTCAAACAATATATGTAGATGCTCTCTCTTTGGGAGATAGAGTGTAATCTCTCTTCTTGAAGGCAGACTGAGCTCAGTGAATTATTCAGAGTATGGGAGGGGAAATAGTAGCTTTAGAGTGGAGAAACCTGGAGAATGCTATTTTAACAAAAGGATGACAGTTAAAATAATCAGTAAGGCCATGATAAATAACATCATGTGCTCTCTGATATGAGGTAATGAGAAGTGTATTTCATCTCTGTGGTTTTCTCCCCCAAGCTCATAACTCCAGGCTAATCAGGAGAAAGCCAAGAGATAAACCATTAGGAGACATTCTGAGCATTCTATATAATGTGACCAGTACTTCTCAATACTGTCTAGGTTATAAAAAGCAGATGAAAACTAAAAACTTGTTATAGACCAGGGGAAACTAAGGAGATATGACAATAAAATTCAGTGTGGCATGCTATATTATATCCTTGAATCAGAAAAAGAACATTAATGGAAAGACTAGAAAATCTGGAGTTTATTTTATAGTAATAGATTTCTCACTTCTTTTTGGCTTCTTACTTTTGTCAGACATACCATGGTAATGTGTGACGATAATGTTAGAGGAAACTGAGACTATGAGGGATATATGGGTATATTATCTTTGCAAGTTTTCTGTTAATCAAAGTTACTGTGAAGTAAAAAAACATATTAAATGGAAAATCAACAAGGACCTACTGTATAACACAGGGAACTCTGCTCAGTATTATGGAAAAATCTAAATGGGAAAAGAATTTGAAAAATAATAGATATATGTATATGCATAACTGTATCACTTTGTACACCTGAAACCATCGCAACATTGTTAATCAACTATACTCCAATATAAAATAAAATAGTTAAAAAATTAAAAAATAAAAATAAAATAAAAATTGTATTAAAAAAGAAGAATGTTTATAATAGAGCTCTTCATAGTTTCCACAAACTGAAAATAGTCCAGGTGTTCATCATTAGAACAGATAAACAGAGTGTGTTATAGTTATTATAAGGGAATACTATTCAGCAATAAAAAGAAATGAACCATTGATACTGCAATATGGATGAATATAAAAAACATGAAGCTAAGTGGAAAAAAGGCTAACATCAAAAAGTACATATTTTTATCCATCTGGGTGCAATCAGGAGAGCGAAAAATCACACAGTGATTTTATAGAGAAGGCTCAATATAAAGAATTGTTAACTGTAACAGAGGATGGATAACAAGAGGCTGGCCGTTAAGAAGTAGGAAAAACTGTAAAGAACGTAGAAACAGCAGATATAAGAGCAGTTACTATCCTTAAACCTGAGATAGTAAGCCCCGGGAGGAACCTTCTCACCCAGCCCTCCCAGCTAAACGAATGGCGAAGTCATTGTGCTGGTTGAACTTGTTGGAAATCTGTTCTCTTTGGGGCCAGGGAAATCTATTAAAGGGGTGATGTCTCACTGGGGGCACTCTGTTGCCAGTTTCTCCAGTTGGGGAGGAGGCGGATGCTAAGGAGAGCTGGTGCACAGCAGGAGCTGGGACTTGGAGAAGCCATAAGCACTGCAGGAACCTGATGCTGGAAAAACTGCTTGAGATGCAGGCGCTGGATGCTGAGGAAACAGGAAACGGTGTATGCTTGCAGGAACCTGCCAGGGGAGCACACTGACGCCAGGGGAAGGAAAAGGCTTTTCTCCTGCAGTGTCTCTCCTGTGCCCTTAATTGATAAAGCTTGATGGTGTGCCAACTGTCGAAGGAGAAAAATGTAAGGGCCAATATCTGTTTTCACAGCGCAGCAAAATGGGTGAATTTGAAGCTGAGAGGCAATCAATTGTCATTATAGTAAATATGGCATGATATAGTCTCAATGTTGTTCTATTTATTTGAAGTTTTAAAAGAGAGGAAACTAATTTATGACAGAGAAAGTACTAGAACAGTAAGTTACCTCTGGGAGGTTAGAGGAGGGTAAGAGCAGGGACGGAGTGGAAAAGCAAGAAGACACTTTTTGGAGGAGTGGTAACGTTCCACTTCTTGAGCATAGTCTAGGTTAACCTGGTATATGCATCTGTCAAAACTCAAGATTTGTGTATTTGTATGTAAATTTACCTGTAGAGGGAAGAATGTCAACAAAAGTCAACATATGCATAGTGAAGTATTTAGTAGAGAAGTGTATTGATTACTGCAATTTACTTTGAAATGCACTAATAAATAACATGGATTGATAAATGGATAGATACATATGTGATAACAAGAATAGCCAAACATTTATGGTAGGACCCAGGAAACATCTAGATCCGGGAGATAATGGTGCTTACTGTAAAATTATTTCAGATTTTCTGTATGTGGGAAGTACTTCAGAATTAGATGCTGGAAGTAAAAGATTACCTCAGCTGTTGAGGGAGAATGGATTTCAGAGGAACAAGAGTAGAAGTGGGCAGATTGTTGAGGATGCAATTACAGTGGGCAATAAGAGATGATGATAGTCTTAATTGGAATGGTGGCAGTGGAGATAGGCAGAAGTCATAAAAGCCAAAAGAAGATGTTTTAATAGGGAAGGAACAGATGAGCTGAATGCAGCCCAGAGAACAACAACAACAAAAAATTAATGATGAATATAGCCATTGGAATATGAAGGATATTAATGGCAACATGAGCAGTGTCTGAGGTGTGTACAGCAAAATACACTAAAAACAAAAGTTTAAAAAACAAACAGAAAAGATTAGGTGAAAAAATATTCTTCTTAGACACAGACACAAACATGCACAAAGAAACTATCTATATGATGAAAAACACTGCCATAATTCAATAAGAGAAGACAACCTAATGGGAAAAAATGAGCAAAAGATATGCTAAAGAAATTCTTTGCAGAAGAAATGTGATGTTCAGTCACACTCATAATTATTGAATTGTCAATAAACAACAAAATAATATATTTTTCTCCTTACATTGTAAAATATTTGATGCTTCATAACATCCAGAGTATGCAAGAATACTGGCATACTCTATGGGTATCCAAGACATTTTGAAAGAAATCTAATGTTATCTATAAAAATAAAATTGCTTATACCTGTTTTCCATTAATTTTACTTCTAAGAAAATGTCATGCAGACACACATAAGTGTGTAAGGTTATATCTTATTCACCAAATAAAACACTAATTGAAATTGCATTCCAATTTTGGAGATACTAAAATATGAAAATAATTATACTTTATAATTGATGAGCTAGAGCATTTTAAAGACATTCATTATAGCATTGTTTCTAAAGTTAAAATTGATTGATAATACTGAATTTTAAGCTGCAATTAAAAGACCAAAGATGTAATGTACTGATGTGAAAGCATGGCCACTGTTGTTAAATGAAAAAATGAATTTGTAAAAGAATGTTTTTTGTTTTATTTCTATAAGAAAAAATTTATATATATAGCTTCATTATATATATGTATATATATAGCTTCATTTATATATATATATATAGCTTCATTTTAAAAAATGCCAGTAGGATAAATGCCAAAATGTGGCAACCTTTTAAGAGTGAGATTGGCATACTTCATACTTATATGTATTTTTCTTTTTAAAACAAAGATCACGTTATTTTTGCAAAACCAAATATCTCGTAATAGTTTAGCCTGAACAACCTAATTTGAATGAAGTTATCTACTTGGGAATGAAATAGTAAAAGGGTAACATCTACCTTAGCATTTGGGAATTAAATTGATTATTTCATGGTCAGTGACAAGGCTTGTAAAACTTGGGAGTTTTGTTTCTAAATCTAGATCCAAATGAATACAGTTAGAATCTGGAAACTGTAGAATTTATAAAAGTGGGAATTGGATGATAGAAATACTGTGGCAATGAAGGGGAGAAGCAGGGATATTGTTTAAAGGTGAAAAGGTAGAGTTTGGAGGATGCATGGATATTTTGTCCAAAATTCAACATGGATACAATCATCATCCTGAAATTCAGGAAATAGAAGCCTTGAGTTATGGGGAATGGGACTATCGGCAGGGACTTGGCTGCCAAAGTCCTTATGTCCTCGGGCCTAGAGGAGAACCCAGCAAAGACAGCTGCAACCGTGCATTTGGCAGCTACAGCTGACACTGAGGGGTGGATCAACAGACTGGCACAGGCCAGGGCAGCTGCCTCAGTATTCACATTTTAAAATAATTGTTAAAAAAAGACACTGCTATAACAATTTTCAAGTATAAATAACTATGCCATCTTAATATATGCTAGATACTAACATTTTCGTTAGCACGGATGATTAAGCTACTGTGAAGTGAAAGATGATCTCTATAAGGTTATTTAAGCTGTAAAAGTCCATTATTTCATATAGGTCAACATTCCCTCTACAAGCTGTTTTCTTGTAAATTTAGCATTGTAGAAATAGAGGTTAAAATACCTTACTAACTCTAGTCTTTGAAGTCACCATTTCTAAGTCTGAATGATTAAATACATGGAAAAATTGTGAGCACAAAGAGCCAAAGCTACAAAAGAGGATTTCAAAAGTATAGTGACAAACCAAGGGAAAAAAACATTTTTAAGACATTTGAGGAAATATGAATATGAAAAGATATTGATCCTGAAGCTATTTTGATACTGTTAATTTTGTTAGATGTGATAATGATACTGTGTTTATGTCATAAAACATTAATAAGTTAAATGTAGGTGATGTATACTCAAGCAGTTAGGGATGAACTGTTAGATTTGTGTCTTACTTTAAAATGCTTCAGCAAAAGATATAGATGAAGCTAATATGGCAAAAAAAAAGTGTTAAGGTGATGAGTCAGTTCAGTTCAGTTCAGTCACTCAGTGGTGTCTGACTCTTTGCGACCTCATGAACCGCAGCTTGCCAGGCCTCCCTGTCCATCACCAACTCCTGGAGTCCACCCAAACTCATGTCCATTGAGTCAGTGATGCCATCCAACCATCTTATCTTCTGTCATCCCCTTCTCCTCCTGCCCTCAATCTTTCCCAGCATCAGGGTCTTTTCAAATGAGTCAGCTCTTCGCATCAGGTGGCCAAAGTATTGGAGTTTCAGCTTCAGCATCAATCCTTCCAATGAACACCCAGGACTGATCTCCTTTAGGATGGACTAGTTGGATCTCCTTGCAGTCCAAGGGGCTCTCAAGAGTCTTCCCTAACACCAGAGTTCGAAAGCATCAATTCTTCGACACTCAGCTTTCTTTATAGTCCAGCTCTCACATCCATACATGACCACTGGAAAAACTATAGCCTTGACTAGATGGACCTTTGTTGACAAAGTAATGTCTCTGCTTTTTAATATGCTATCTAGGTTGATCATAACTTTCCTTCCAAGGAATAGCATCTTTTAATTTAATGTTTGCAATCACCATCTGCAGTGATTTTGGAGCCCCAAAAAATGAAGTCTGACACTGTTTCCCCATCTATTTGCCATGAAGTGATGGCACTGGATGCTATGATATTATTTTTCTGAATGTTGAGCTTTAAGCCAACTTTTTCACTCTCCTCTTTCACTTTCGTCAAAAGGCTCTTTAGTTCTTCTTCATTCTCTGCCATAAGGGTGGTGTCACCTGCATATCTGAGGTTATTGATATTTCTCCCAGCAATCTTGATTCCAGCCTGTGCTTTCTCCAGCCCAGTGTTTCTCATGATGTACTCTGCACATAAGTTGAATAAGCAGGGTGACAATATACAGCCTTGACGTACTCCTTTTCCTATTTGAAACCAGTGTGTTGTTCCATGTCCGGTTGCTTTCTGTTGCTTCCTGACCTGCATACAGGTTTCTCAAGACGCAGGTCAGGCAGTCTGGTATTCCCACCTCTTTCAGAATTTTCCACAGTTTATTGTGATCCATACAGTCAAAGGCTTTGGCATAGTCAACAAAGCAGAAATAGATGTTTTTCTGGATCTCTCTTGCTTTTTCGATGATCCAGTGGATGTTGGCAATTTGATCTCTGGTTCCTGAGTATATGAGGACATATATTTAAACTTTGATAAAAGTTAAACTACGAACAGCTAAAATAAAACTCAGAAAAGGGGGAAAAAGCAACAGATAGTGAACTATTGGATAAGCAAAATTAATTGATCCTCAGGATGCCTGGTAGGAGTTTCCCTGGTGGCTCTTGGTAAAGAATCTGCCTGCAAGGCAGGAGACCTGGGTCCGATCCCTGAGTTGGGAAGGTCCCGTGGAGAAGGGACTGGCTACCTATTCCAGTATTCTGGCCTAGAGAATGCCATGGACAGAGGAGCCTGACAGGTTATAGTCCATGGGGTCTTAAAGAGTTGGACACAACTGAGCGACTTTCACTTTCACATGCAGTGGTAGAGTATTCCAGCCAAAAACACCCCTCATTGCAGAAAGCATAGTTTGAGACCTGTATCCTAGTTTAGGTTCTGTCTGGTTCTGTCCACTTTACCCCTTCACTTCAGGGAGCTTCAGTTTATTATCTAGGAACTGAAGGGATTAAATTAGTTCACTGTTTTGTCCTTTCCAGTTCTGATAAGTTCTACAACACAGGGTATAAACTCAAACACCTACCGGTGCCAAGTAGGTAATCCAAATGGGTTAATTGACGTGTCTGCCATTGTAAATCTCCTTTTTTGAGATTAGGAAGAAATACAACTTTTTTTTTTTTGCGGAATTAAAGATTGTACACATGTTAACAAATGAAAATGTAAAGAAAATAAAGGTGTAGGAACTCTGCGCTGCAAGTCAGCCATCTCTGCACAGTTCACGTCCGCGGTTAGCTAAGATTGTAAGCTGGAAGACCAGAAGTTAAAACAGACGAGGATCAAAACATCCAGAAATGTTTCCAGGGAGTTAACTCTGCTTCAAAACCCCTGTCTACTTCAGTCTACCGAGATTTCACCTACTAATGAAACTCAAACGCCACTTGAACATTCTTTTCGTTAGCTTTCATCTGCCGCCTGGCGCGGTGCGGATCCGTGCCTTGCGGCCCCCGGGAGACCGCAGGCGCCGGATTTTACACACCCCCGGGACCGCAGATGAGGTTATCCCGAGCCGCACGTTGAAGGACTGTTATGCCGGCACCTGGCAACCCCAAGGAAGCTCTGGAAGAGTAAATTGATTCTCTTCCCTGGGGGTTCAAGAAGAAAAAGTTGTCCTGGATTCAGGGACAGTGTTCTCGACCGGAAGTTTTGCCTCAGGACCGGAGCGCTTCCGGTTTGGTAACTAAGGGCGCGAAACGGTTGCTAGAGCTCGGGTAGCAACACTGCGGAGCTTTGCGAGTTCCTGGGGTTGCCTCAGGTGCCGCTCACGGGTGAAATGAGAAAGTGGCTCTTTCTTCTGCACCTTTTCTGAGGTCCCCTATCTATTTGTCATCATGAGTAGTGAATTCCTGGCGGAGCTGCGTTGGGAGGATGGGTTCGCTATCCCGGTGGCGAACGAGGAGAACAAGACACTGGAAGAGCAGGTAAGGATCAGGTGAAGAAGGCGAGGTGGGGCGGGCGAGGGGAGAGAAGGCCTTTGGGGGGACGTTTTTGGTTGGCAGAAATACCCAAACCCTTTTATTTCTCTCGTTCCTTCCCGAATGCCATCTTTTCTCGGTTTACCTCTTCGGTACCATCTCTTTCTTTGCTCACCTGCTAGCCCTTTTCGGTATTTGCTAAGCGTTGATATCAATCAATCCAATTGAAACGATAATTGGTATACACGACTATAAAGTTTGAATCTTTTTACTCCCTCCTCTTCCAATTCTTGCACTCATTTGCAACCTCCTGAGTAGTAGAGGGAAAAAGCGCCGGCTTTTTCCTGCCTCAGAATTCAGCGCGGTTTGCAAAGTGACTTCTGAGGTTTGCGTAGCAACAGTTATTTGCGGATGTTTGTAAACAAAACACGTATGGTTGACTTTTCTTTTTGAGTTTCTTCCTATGATATTTAAAGTGACTCGAGGAAATGTTTTCAAGAGGGATGTTCTAGTAAGTATGTACAGTGTGCAGTTTACAGCTTTTCAAAGTGAGGATTAAGTTGTCACAGAACGGTATAAAAATATTTTACGTTGCAAGGAGTATTTGGGGGATTCCCAGGTGGCTCAGCGGTAAAGAATTCGCCTGCCAATGGAGGAGAGGCGGTTCCATCTCTGGGTCCAGAAGATCCCCTGGAGAAGCAATAGCAACCCACTCCAGTATTCTTGCCTGAGTAATCCTTCCGTGGACAGAGAAGCCTGGTGGGTGTCATCCATTTGTCGTCCGCAAAGAGTCGGACAGGACTTAGTGACTAAACAACAAAGGAGTATTTTAAGCAGCTTGCAACCAAAGCATGGTAGTTGTTAAAAATAAAAACTGTAACCAGCTCAGGAAACTTTTAAAGACCTTGAGCAGTCAGTCTAAAGTTCCATCACATGGCAATGTGTTGTGTGGAAGAGTCCAAGAAGAACCTATGATGCTTACACTGCTTTAGAGAATAGAAGACAAAGTCTTCTCTCCTCTGAGAAATGAAAATGAAAATCCTCCACTCTGCTTCTTGAAAATATATTTTAAAAATATTCTTACTTATTTACTTATATCTAATTAGATGGTTTCAGATTTTGCTTTTTAAGTGAAGAACTGTGTTAGGAAATATAAGAGATCTAGCACTGAATACTGAGGAATAATAATGTTAATAAGTATCCAGTCCTGAGTTCAGATCCTGTATATCAGCGTTGAGTCAGTTTCTTCTTCTTATGTAAACTGGAGATAAGGAAAATAATTATTTCACAAGGCTGTTATACTGCTCTAAGGACATTAATATAGGTTAAGTTCCATTAAAATGTTCATTTTGTGTATTATTGCTATAATATGTCTTACAGGATTTTATATACTTATTACCTGGATTAGCTATTTTTAAAAAAATATTAAAGAACAAAGAATAATGAGGACCATAATCATGTCACCTAATAAACTCTGATATTAAAAAAGCAACTCTTGAAAGTTTAAAATATTCAAACAGAAGAGAAGGGTATCAAATAAAAAATACAAGATATTCTCTCTCCAGAATACTCACTGTTGACCATAGATGTGACTATCATGACTTTAAACAAATATCCTAGACATCATGATCTATGGGTATATAGACAAAAAAGACAGGAGTATTATAAAAATAAGATCCTATTACATGTGCTATTTTTAGCATAGAAATGTAATTTTACTTGTGTTTAAGAGGAGAAAATGAAAGAAATTGTTGACTGTCAGTGAGTGTTACTTGGTTATAAGAGATAGTGGTTGCGAAAAAATTTCTGTAACATTAAGAAAAACTAAATAAGAAAAACGAAATGGTTAAATTAAGTGTTTCTAAAGAAATTATTTGCTTCATTTGTAGACAGTATGAGTTGACTCCCTGATCTTTCATTTTGCATCTTTGAAATGAAGAGATTAGCCCTCCTACCCTTTCTGATACCTTTCTTTTCTCCATTAAAAACAGTGGTTTTTATTATTTCTGTATTATCAAGGTTTATTTTATTTGCATTCTATTCAATGCTCTTAATTTACTACAAGTATTTCATCTTAATTTTATATTTAACAGGATTTAATGGTCCTTAATACAGCACTTTACTAAGTTTATCTTATTTTGAAGTTTTTACTTTTGATTCATCTTTTGGCTGGTTGGATACTGTTCATGTGTGGTTGTTTCAAGAAGGGCCCGCAGTACTGTGCTTTTAATTCCTCACATCTTTGGTTGCCACTTACTCTGCCTGCTTTAACTTTATATTCCTTAAATCATACTATTGGATCATCAAGATGCTTTCTCTCTGCCTTACTACTTCCTCCTGGACTCCTGTGTTTCCCAAGTGGACTGTTTTTCCAAAAGCCTATTTCCCAGCTGTTAACTTGTGAATTCACTTTATTCCTTTACTTGGTTGATGGTCTATTTCCTATGTCACATATCTTCTTTTTTTCTTGAGTCATTCCCTTATTTTGATGAACTAGTTTCTTGTGTCTCCCTAAGAAGTGTCTATGTGAGGTAAACACTCTGAATCTGAAAATATTTTTATTTATCTTTACATTTGATGGTAATTTGGCTGGATAAAAAAATCCTAGATTAAAAATAAAATTTCCACAGAATTTATCAAGAATTTTGCCCTGTTGTCTTTCAAGCAGTGTTGATGGTGAATCAGTTCAGTTCAGTCTCTCAGTTGTGTCCGACTCTTTGCAACCCCATGAATCGCAGCACGCCAGGCTTCCCTGTCCATCACCAACTCCCGGAGTTTACTCAAATTCATGTTCATTGAGTCGGTGATGCCATCCAGCCATCTCATCCTTTGTCGTCCCCTTCTCCTCCTGCCCCCAATCACTCCCAGCATCAGGGTCTTTCCAGTGAGTCAACTCTTTGCATGAGGTGGCCAGAGTATTGGAGTTTCAGCTTCAGCATCAGTCCTTCCAATGAACACCCAGGACTGATCTCCTTTAGGATGGACAGGTTGGATCTCCTTGCAGTCCAAGGGACCCTCAAGAGTCTTCTCCAACACCACAGTTCAAAAGCATCAATTTTTTGGCACTCAGCTTTCTTCACAGTCCAACTCTCACATCCATACATGACCACTGGAAAAACCATAGCCTTGACTAGACGGACCTTTGTTGACAAAGTAATGTCTCTGCTTTTTAATATGCTGTCTAGGTTGCTCATAACTTTCCTTCCAAGGAGTAAGCATCTTTTAATTTCATGGCTGCAATTACCATCTGCAGTGAATTTGAAGCCCCCCAAAATAAAGTCTGGCACTGTTTCCACTGTTTCCCCATCTATTTCCCATGAAGTGATGGGACCAGATGCCATGATCTTAGTTTTCTGATTAAAATGATTTTCAGTTCTTATTTTTTAAAATTGATTTCCATTTCTTTATAGGTTACTTTTTCATTCTCTGGAAGCTTTTAGAGTTTTGTTTCATCTTTCATAGCAATTTTAATTTTGGCAACTATATCAATCATATTTTTAATTTTCAGGTTATGTGCTTGTTGCTTTTTTGTGTCACATGATCTCTTAGGAGTATATTATCAATTACAATCTGAGTGTATATGTGTGTGTGTGTCTTTAGTTCTTGTCTTTTTTGTCCTGAATTCTCTGTTTTCTTTGGGATCTTTTTATCTATGTACCATACATTATGTAAGTTTTCAATAAGTAGCTGGTGATCCTTGCATATCATTTTATATTTAAGAAAGAGGCAGTAAAATGTTGTTTGGGAGCTCTATGGGGAAGGAATTATCAAGTTGTGGAGAATTAATCATTATGCTTTAATTTGAAAAGCAGATTCTTTTGCTTTGGGTTTATTATGCAAAGATAAAAGTCATAATTGACAAAGAAAATAAAAGTGATAAAGTACCAAACAACACAACAGCCAAATACATAAAAGTAAAAGCTATTATAAATTCTAGTAGACCTTGACAAAAATATTCAGTGAGGTACTTCAGTATCTGGACTCCCAGGTGGCGCTGAGGTAAAGAATCTGCCTGCCAATGCAGGAGACACAAGAAACCTGGATTTGATCCCTGGGTTGGGAAGATCCCAGGAGTAGAAAATGAAAACATGTTCCAGTATTCTTGCCAGAAAAATTCCGTGGACAAAGGAGCCTGGTGTGCTACAGTCCATGTGGTCACAAAGAGTGGGATACGACTGAGTGACTGAGCACACACACACACACATACAAAAGACAAAAATAAAGATATACAGTATATGAATAATATGACAAAAATAAAAACAAAGAAAACATACATCCCTTAAGTATAATATGTTCACAAAACATTTACAAAGGTAGATTGTGTACTATACCAGCGTAAAACCTAAAAATGAATGATTAACCTTCAATACAGTATGCTAAGTGAAATAAGCTGGACACATAAGGATGAACACTTGATATGGTTTGGTAAGGCATGATTATGAAAGGTATGATTCCACCAATATGAGGTAATCTAGAGTAGTTAAATTTATAGGCATAAAGTAGAATGGTGATTTCCAGGGGCTAGAGATAAGGAGGATGTGGGATTAGTATTTAATGGATACAGAGTTTCAGTTTGGGAGGATGAAAAATTTTTGGAAATGGATGGTAGTGATGGTTGTACAACGTGTGGATATATATAATGCCATTGTACTTAATATACACTGGAAAATGTTTAAAATAGTAAATTTTATGCGATATATATTTACAACAATTAAAAGTGAATGATAGAAATGTTATAGGTCACATTTTCTGATCATAAGTCAACAGAATTAATAATAAACAGTTTAAAAGATTACTCTCCATTATTATGGACTGAATGTTTGTGTTCCTCTTCCAGTAATTCATATGATGAAGCCCTAACTCCCAGGGTGATAGTCTTTAGAGATGGAATCTTTGGGAGGCAATTAGGTTTAGATGCGGTCTAGATGGGGTGGGGACTGGGATTAGTGTTCTTATAAAAAGAGGAAGGAGACCTGGAAAAGGTTGATCCTCATGCCAACCACCAGAAGGGTAGTATCAAAGAATCTGCTAACCATTAGACAATTGCACTCATCTCTCATGCTAGTAAGGTCATGCTTAAAATCTTACATGCTGGGCTTCAGCATTGTGCAAGCCAAGAACTTCCAGATGTCCAAGTTGGGTTTAGAAAAGGAAGAGGAACTAGAAATCAAATTGCCAGCATTCACTGGATTATAGAGAAAGCAAGGGAATTTCAGAAAAACATCTATCTCTATTTCATCGACTGTGCTAAAGCCTTGACTGTGTGGATCATGACAAACAGTGGAACGCTCTTAGAGAGATGGGAATACCAGACCATCTTACTTACCTCTTGAGGAACTTGTATGTGGGTCAAGAAGCAACAGTTAAAACCCTGTATGGAACAACTGATTGGCTCAAGATTGAGAAAGGAGTACGACAGGGCTGTCTGCTGTCACCTGTTTGTTTAACCTATACGCTGAGCACATCATGAGAAAGGCTGGGCTGGGTGAATTACAAACTGAAATCAAGATAAGCAGGACCTCAGCAACCTCAGATATGTGCTAATGGCAGAGAGCAAAGAGGAGCTAAAGAGCCTCTTGATGAGGGTGGGGGAGGAGAGTGAAGAAGCCGGCTTAAGACTAAATAGTAAAAAAACTAAGATCATGGCATCCGACCCCATTACTGCATGGCAAATGGAGGGGGAAAATGTGCAAGTAGTGACAGATTTCCTCTTTTTGGGCTCCAAAATCACTGCAGACGGTGACTGCAGCCATGAAATCAGAAGACGTTTGCTTTTTGGCAGGAAAGCAATGACAAATCTAGACGGTGTGTTGAAAAACAGACATTACTCTGCCGACAAAGGTCTGTATAGTCAAGGCTATGGTGTTTCCAGTGGTCACATACGGTTGTGAGAGCTGGACCATAAATAAGGCAGAATGCCAAAGAATTGATACCTTCAAACTGTGGTACTGGAGAAAACTCTTATACGTCCCTTGGACTGCAAGGAGATCAAACCAGTCAATCTTAAGAGAGATCAACCCTGAATATTCACTGGAAGGACTGATGCTGCAGATGAAGCTCCAGTATTTTGGTCATCTCATGTAAATGGACAACTCATAGGAAAAGTCCCTGTTGCTGGAAAAGATTGAGGGCAGAAGGAGAAGAGGGTATCAGAGCATGAAATGGCAGGACGGCATCACTGATACAATCAATGTGAGCTTGGGCAAATTCCGGGAGATGGTGAGGGACAGGGAAGTGTAGCGTGCTGCAGTTCATGGGGTTGCAAAGAGTTGGACATGACTGGATGACTGAACAACCAGAAGAGTAAGAGAGACCGTGATCTTTAGAGGTGGGGCCTTTGGGAGTTCTAGTTGGGGGGGGGGGGGGCGTGTAGCTGCAATACTTCCGTCACCTGATGCAAAGAGCCAATTCATTGAAAAAGAGCCTGATGCCCTGATGCTGGGAAAGACTGAGGGCAGGAGGAGAAGGGGATAACAGAGGATGAGATGGTTGGATGGCATCATCAACTCAATGGACTTGAGTTTGAACAAACTCTGGGAGATAGTGAAGGACAGGGAAGCCTGACATGCTGCAGTCCGTGGGGTTGCAAAGAGTTGGACATAACTGAGCCACTGAACAATGACAAGAAGATGTAGGGGAGAGGGTGTTACACTGGGATTAGTGCTCTTGTAAGAAAGGAAGAGAGACCAGGGCTCTTTCTGTCATGTAAGGGCACAGTGAGAAGGCAGTCATTTGCAAGTCAGGAAGAGAAATTTCACTGAAACCAAATTGACTGGCGCCTTGATCTTGGACCTCCTAGCCTCCATAATTGTGAGAAATAAACTTCCATTGTTTTAGCCACCCAGTCTATGGTTTTTTGTTATGGCAGTCTGAGCTGACTAAGATAGACATCTTAAATGCTTAGGCAAGTTTCTCAGAAATATATTGTGAATTGTTGTTGTTCAGTCACCCAGTCATGTCCAACTCTTTGTCACCTCATGGATTGTAGCATGCCAGGCTTCCCTGCCCCTCAGCATCTTAGAGAAAACTTGTAACTTTAAATTCCTTTATATTTAAATCAGTGTCTTAGCTTGGGTTGCTATACTGAAATAACATAGACTCAGTAACTTAAAAAACAGACATTTATTTCTCAAAATTTTGGAGGCTAGAAGTCAAGATCAGGGTGCCATATTGGATGAATATATTGGGTGAGAGCCCTCTTCCTGGCCTGTAGATGGCTGCCTTCTGGCTCCGTTCTCATGTGGCTGAGAGAGAGAGAAAGCTTTGGTCTCTCTTCCTCTTCTTCAGTTCAGTGCTGTTGCTCAGTCATGTCCGACTCTTTGCAACCCCATGGACTGCAGCACACCAGGCCTTCCTGTCTATCACCAACTCCCGGAGTTTACTCAAACTCATGTCCATTGAGTCGGTGATGCCATCCAACCATCTCATCCTCTGTTGTCCCCTTCTCCCACCTTCAGTCTTTCTCAGTTCTTCGCATCAGGTAGCCAAAGTATTAGAGTTTCAGCTTCAGCATCAGTCCTTCCAGTGAATATTCAGGACTGATTTCCTTTAGGAATTACTGGTTGGATCTCCTTGCTGTCCAAGGGACTCTCAAGAGTCTTCTCCAACCTTAATCCCATCATGCGGGTCCTACCCTTGTGTCCTAATTTAAACCTACTTACCTCCAACAACTCCACCTCCAGGTAACATCATATTGAGTATTAAAGTTTCAGTATATGAATTTGGGGGTGACATAAACATTGAGGTCATAAAAATCAGTAAGACAAAAAATAAACTAAGAATTCCTCTTAATAGGTTTTTAAAAAGAATAGTACAGTTAAAAAAGAGGGAATTAAAATAAAAACTGAAGTTAATGAAATAAAAAGCAAAAATATATATTTATCATTAAAGTTGACCTTGAACAGTGTGAGGATTAGGGGTGCTACCTGCCCTGCCAGCTGTGGAAAATTTGAGTACTACTATCTCTGCCTCAAAAACAAGGAATTGATAAATGATTTACTGAAGGGCAGGAAGCTGAAACAGTTTGGATAGAATCAGGACTCAAACTTTAGTTCTTTTGATTCCCCATATTGTGGTCTCTAATCAAACACAAACTTTTCCCCACACTTAAAGATCTGTAAAATGAAAATATAGTTACTTTTTTTAAATGAAAAAAATCTGTGTATAAGTAAACCCACCGTTCAGACCCAGATTGTTCAAGGATCAATTCTACCCTAAGTTTAATAAAATATAGGACATGAAAAATGAGTAAATGAGTATTTTCTTTCTCATTTAGTTGAAAATTTAAATATTTCCTCTATACTTCAGTGGATGGTGTTGTGCACTTCCTGGATCGTTGCCCCAACATGGGGAGCCATAGCTGAAGACACTAAGGAATATGTTAAGCTTTTGTTAAGCCTTGTTAAGCTTTTATATTGCTTTGAGGGGTGACACATTCTAGTGGTCCTGAGAAACTGCCTTGTAATTTCCTAAAGATTTGTTTGTCTGCTTGCATTTGCAATGGTTTTTTCTTTTTCTACTCAAGGTTCTCATTCAAAGCCATATAAAATTCATTAAGAAACAGATTTTAAGCCTGTGAGAGTTAATACTGTTCTGTACTGTTGAAAAGTGAAAGTGAAAGTCACTCAGTTGTGTCAGACTCTTTGTGACCCCATGGACTATACAGTTTATGGAATTCTCCAGGCGAGAATACTAGAGTGGGCAGCCTTTTCCTTCCCCAGGTGATCTTAGACTAAATTTACTGGTTTTGAATAGAAGTTCAGGGAGAAGGTATTATGCTGGGTGTTCAGCTGCTTTTCAAATTTATGTTTTGTGCTGTATGTTTTTGTTACATCTTGTTGCTATGGTCTGTTTGCCTTAGCTATCTTGTAGTTTAATTATAGAATAGAATATCATTTCTCCCTTTAAATCTTGTGACATGAAAAATACATTTTATCAGTGGACCTGCTAACACTGTAAATCTGATAATCTCTTTTAATATGGTGCTAATTTTCCCACAGTTATCTCTAAATCACAACACTATTTTATGACATTTAAAAGATCAGTAGATTTTAGAAATTCAAATGGATATTGAAAGAAGCAAAGTAAATGAAAATTTAATTTTCTTTTGATTTTATATTTTTTAATATGGTAAAAACTTCTATTTACAGTTATCAAAGCTGCAAGATGAAAGGTCAAGCATGCAAGATCAGCTACGTGACTATGAAGATCGAATTAATGCTATGACTTCTCACTTCAAAAATGTTAAGCAAGAGTTCTTGTTTACCCAGGTACAATACTGTTTGAAGTTCACATTGATTGTATCATGTGTAGTCATGGAACATTTCACATTGCATTTATATCTGTGATTTGATTTTAGAGATATAATAAGAAAGTTTCATGTAACTAAATGATTATGAACATAAGCTTAAACCTGAAAGTAGGTAGAAAAAAAGATTTTTAGGAACTCTACTGCCACCAAATTCAAGGAACAATTAATTTGTCAGGAGATATCATCATTCAGACAGTTTGATATAATATTAGGCAGCTGGTTATATGAGAAGCGTGTGGTGACTGCAGTGCAGAGAAGTGATGGCCTTAAGTGGAAATAGATCTAATAAAACATATAATAGAGTTTCTGTCTACTTTGAAATTTTTCAGCACAACCTCCTGGAGTGATTTTGAGAGGAGGCAAACTGTCAACACACTTCAGTAGCCCTAAGGACACCACAATATTTTAGCATAGTTTAAGGACTGATTTTTATAATAACAATCCTGAGATAATAGAAGAGTTAATTTATGTTCAGGAAGCTAAGGTGACTAGGGACAGTACAATGCATTTTAGAAATATTAGTACAAACAATAAAAATTAAAACTTAGGGTAATTAATTAAGTAAGCATCTGTTTTATGGACAGTCTATTCATGTGAAGAATCTCTTTCTCTGATGATGCCCAGAAAATCCAAAGGCTCTGTAAATCAGCATTGGAGAATTTACTAGCTTCTCTCTCAAACTTTTTTTTTTTTGTAAAAGTACATCTACTTTTCTATGAAGAAATATGTAATTCTTAAAACTGAACAAGTCATGTTTTTAATACCAATTTATAATTAAAATAGATAAGTAACTATTTCATGGGTTTTTACAAGTCTCATTAGAAAGCTATAAATTTAATGAACTGTTAAAAACAATCCCAAGATTTTGGAATCCTGATGTGATTTAGTAATTAATGAGCAGTTTAGGATAACATCTTTTCCTCAAGTTATTAAACCACTGAGTTGGGGATTTGAGAAGCAGAGATCTTCTTTAGGTATATTTCATTATAGTCAAACTTCAAGTAGGCTAATAGAGATGAAAGACAATAAACTTCCTTCAACACTAACAGCCTTAATAATGTAAAAACAATACCACTGGTGGTAACTTTGAAGTCCTACAAGATCAGTAGGCAACAAATACGATTTTATTAAGTAAAACTTAGCACAAAGGCATCATTGTATGTTAACATACTCTAAGGCATATTTATAACCATCACTGTTTACATAATTATTTTTAAAATTATTTCTTAATTGGATATGTAGTCAATTCTTATAAGCATACCATCTCCTAAGTATTTTAATATTAATTTAATTTCTTATTTTTAAATAAATTAATTATGTCTTTTAAAGTCTCAGTATATCAACTTTGATTTTCAACAGTTTCTGTAGACCAAAACTGAAAACTGTTGACAACATTTTTTCCTAGCACATTCCATGAACTGTCTTTCTCACAACTAGTAAGCAGTACTGCCTACACTGAATTACAAAATCTAATGTGCAAGTTTCAGAGAAGTGGAATTAATAGTAGGTCATCTAAGCATTTTGTGGGAACTTTGTTATTTTCTGTCTAGTTTTTTTCCCCTCCTCCCCTCCCTGTGTCTGTAGGTCTGTTCTCTCTGTCTGTTTCTCCATTGCTGCCCTGAATATAAATTCATCAGTACCATCTTTTTAGATTCCATATATACACATCAGTGTATGATATTTGTATTTTTCTTTCTGACCTACTTCACTCTGTTTAATAGGCTCTAGGTTCATCCACTTCATTATAACTGACTCAAATGCGTTCCTTTTTATGGCTGAATAGTATTCCATTGTGTATATGTACTACAGCTTCCTTATCCATTCATCTGTTGATGGACATCTAGGTTGCTTCCATGTTCTAGCTGTTGTAAATAGTGCTGAAATGAACATTAGGGTACATGTGTCTTTTTCAATTTTGGTTTCCTCAGGGTATGTGCCTAGGAGTGGGATTGCTGGGTCATATAGTGGTTTTATTCCTAGCTTTTTAAGGAATCTCCATACTGTCTTCCATAGTGGCTGTATCAGTTTACATTCCTACCAGCAATGCAAGTGGGTTTCCTTTTCTCCACATCCTCTCCAGCATTTATTGTTTGTAGACTTTTTGATGATGGCCATTCTGACTTGTGTGAGGTAGTATCTCATTATAGTTTTGATTTGCATTTATCTAATAATGAATGATGTTGAGCATATCTTTTATTGTTTTTATTAGCCATCTGTATGTCTTCTTTAGAGAAATGTCTTTTTTATATCTTTTCCCCACTTTTCAATTGGGCTGTTTGTTTTTCTGGTGTTGAGTTGTATGAGCTGCTTGTATATTTTGGAAATTAATTATTCGTCACTTGTTTAATTTGCTATTATTTTCTCCCATTCTGAGGGTTGTCTTTTTACCTTGTTTGTAGTTTCCTTTGCTATGCAAAAGCTTTTAAGTTTAATTAGGTCCCACTTGTTTATTTTTGCTTTTATTTCATTAATCTAGGAGGTGGGTCATAGAGGATCTTGCTTTGATTTATGTCATCGAGTGTTCTACCTATGCTTTCCTCTAAGAGTTTTATAGTTTCTGATCTTACATTTAGGTCTTTAATCCATTTTGAGTTTATCTTTGTATGGCATTAGGAAGTGCTCTAATTTCATTCCTTTGCACGTAACTGTCCAATTTTCCCAGCACCACTTATTGAAAAGGCTATCTTTGCTCCATTGTGTATTCTTGCCTCCTTTGTCAAAAATAAGGTACCCATAGGTACATGGATTTATCTCTGGGTTCCCTGTCTTGTTTCATTGGTCTATATTTCTGTTTTTGTGCCAGTACCATACTGTCTTGATGACTGTAGCTTTCTAATATATATAGTCTGAAGTCAGGAAGGTTGGTTCCTCCAGCTCCATTCTTCTTTCTCAAGACTGCTTTGGCTGTTTGGGGTCTTTTGTGTTTCCATATGAATTGTGAAAAATGCCATTGGTAGTTTGATAGGGATTGCATTGAATCTGTAAATTGCATTTGGAAGTATCATCATTTTCACAATATTGACTATTCCTACCCAGGGATATGGAATGTCTCTTTTAAAGTCTCAGTATATAAACTTGGTTTTCAACAGTTTACCTAGACCAAAACTGAAATCTGCTGAAAACATTTTTTTCCTAGCACATTCAATGAGCTGTCTTTCTTTCTCACAACTAGTAAGTAGCACTGCCTACACTGAATCATAAAATCTAATGTGCGAGTTTCAGAGAAGTGGAATTAATAGTAGGTCATCTAAGCATTTTGTGGGAACTTTGTTATTTTTTGTCTAGTTTTAGTGTTATAATTTTAAAATGTAAAAAGTCTTTCTCTTTTGTATGTTATTCTGTAGTCTCTTTGCAAAGCCAGGGATCATGAGATTGAAAGTGAAGAACATTTTAAGATGATTGCTGAAAGAGAGCTGGGACGAGTGAAGGATGAAATTCAACGACTGGAAAATGAGATAACTTCAATACGGGAAAAAAAAAATGATAAGGAAGTATGTGTTGAACTGTTACCTAAAATTTTGTGCAATTGCTCCTTCTTCCTTCACCAAATAAACGTGTTTTTTTTTTCTTCTGTGTGGGAAACACATTTAGTTTCCTGACATTTACTTATGTTGTTTTTTGGACAATGAAAGTTGCATGGAGCTGTGATTTAAATCAACAATGATAGAATATTACATTTATTTTCTCAGTGTTCACTTACCAAATAGTCATTGAGCCTTACAATATGTGAGGTACCCTGCTGTCTACCTATTACACCATACTAGGCATAATTTATTTATAAGTGCTACATTTTTAAAATCTGCGTTTAAAAAGTCACTTATAATTTTGAATTTAATTTTTCAGTCAAAATTTTTACCTTTCATATTATCAACCTGTGACTCTAATATTAAAGTACT